>NC_090347.1:3358816-3451316 GCF_035084215.1 Heptranchias perlo | reverse complement strand
GAGGTCGCGGGTTTGGGAGGTGCTGTCGAAGAAGCCTTGGCGAGTCGCTGCAGTGCATCCTGTAGATGGTACACACTGCAGCCACTGTGCGCCGGTGGTGAAGGGAGTGAATGTTTAAGGTGGTGGATGGGGTGCCAATCAAGCGGGCTGCTTTGTCCTGGATGGTGTCAAGATTCCTGAGTGTTGTTGGAGCTGCACTCATCCAGGCAAGTGGAGAGTATTCCATCACACTCCTGACTTGTGCCTTGTAGATGGTGGAAAGGCTTTGGGGAGTCAGGAGGTGAGTCACTCGCCGCAGAATACCCAGTCTCTGACCTGCTCTTGTAGCCACAGTATTTATATGGCTGGTCCAGTTAAGTTTCTGGTCAATGGTGACCCCCAGGATGTTGATGGTGAGGGATTCGGCGATGGTAATGCTGTTGAATGTCAAGGGGAGGTGGTTAGACTCTCTCTTGTTGGAGATGGTCATTGCCTGGCACTTGTCTGGCACGAATGTTACTTGCCACTTATCAGCCCAAGCCTGGATTTGTTCAGATCTTGCTGCATGCGGGCACGGACTGCTTCATTATCTGAGGGGTTGCGAATGGAACTGAACACTGTGCAATCATCAGTGAACATCCCCATTTCTGACCTTATGATGGAGGGAAGGTCATTGATGAAGCAGCTGAAGATGGTTGGGCCAAGGACACTGCCCTGAGGAACTCCTGCAGCAATGCCCTGGGGCTGAGATGATTGGCCTCCAACAACCACTACCATCTTCCTCTGTGCTAGGTACGACTCCAGCCACTGGAGAGCTTTCCCCCTGATTCCCATTGACTTCAATTTTACTCGGGCTCCTTGGTGCCACACTCGGTCAAATACTGCCTTGATCTCAAGGGCAGTCACTCTCACCTCATCTCTGGAATTCAGCTCTTTTGTCCATGTTTGGACCAAGGCTGTAATGAGGTCTGGAGCCGAGTGGTCCTGGCGGAACCCAAACTGAGCATCAGTGAGCAGGTTATTGGTGAGTAAGTGCTGCTTGATAGCACTGTCGACGACACCTTCCATCACTTTGCTGATGATTGAGAGTAGACTGATGGGCCGGTAATTGGCCGGATTGGATTTGTCCTGCTTTTTGTGGACAGGACATACCTGGGCAATTTTCCACATTGTCGGGTAGATGCCAGTGTTGTAGCTGTACTGGAACAGCTTGGCTAGAGGCGCGGCTAGTTCTGGAGCACAAGTCTTCAGCACTACAGCCGGGATGTTGTCAGGGCCGATAGCCTTTGCTGTACTTTTGTACTCTATGCCTCTACTTATAAAGCCCCGGATCCCGTATGCTTTTTTAACCACTTTCTCAACCTGCCCTGCCACCTTCAATGATTTGTGCACATGTACCCCCAGATCCCTCTGTTCCTGTACCCCTTTTAGAATTGTGTCCTTTAGTTTATATTGCCTCTCCTCATTCTTCCTACCAAAATGTATCACCTTGAACTTTTCTGCGTTAAATTTCATCTGCCATGTTACTATATTACTATGTTACTATGTTGCATTTTCCACAACATTCACCTGAGGAAGGAGGAAGCCTCCGAAAGCTTGTGAATTTAAAATAAAATTGCTGGACTATAACTTGGTGTTGTAAAATTGTTTACAATTGTCAACCCCAGTCCATCACCGGCATCTCCACATCATGGCTATATTACTATGTTACTGTGTTACTATGTTACTGTGTTGCTATGTTACTATGTTACTACATTACTGTGTTGCTATATTACTATGTTACTATGTTACTGTGTTGCTATATTACTATGTTACTATGTTACTGTGTTGCTATATTACTATGTTACTATGTTACTGTTTTGCTATATTATTATGTTACTATGTTACTGTGTTGCTATGTTACTGCGTTGCTATATTACTATGTTACTGTGCTGCTATATTACCATGTTACTATGTTGCTGTGTAGCTATGTTACTGTGTTGGAATATTACTATGTTACTATGTTACTGTGTTGCTATGTTACTGTGTTGCTATGTTACTATGTTACTACGTTACTGTGTTGCTGTATTACTATGTTACTGTGTTGCTATGTTACTTTGTTGCTATATTACTATGTTACTATGCTCCTGTGTTGCTATATTACTATGTTACTATGTTACTGTGTTGCTATGTTACTATGTTACTATGTTACTGTGTTGCTATATTACTATGTTACTATATTACTGTGTTGCTATGTTACTGTGTTGCTATATTACTATGTTACTATGTTACTGTGTTGCTATATTACTATGTTACTATGTTACTGTGTTGCTATGTTACTATGTTACTGTGTTGCTATGTTACTGTGTTGCTATGTTACTGTGTTGCTATCTTACTATGTTACTATGTTACTATGTTGCTATGTTACTGTGTTGCTATGTTACTATGTTACTACGTTACTGTGTTGCTATATTACTATGTTACTGTGTTGCTATGTTACTTTGTTGCTATATTACTATGTTATTATGTTACTGTGTTGCTATATTACTATGTTACTGTGTTGCTATGTTACTGTGTTGCTATATTACTATGTTACTATGTTACTGTGTTGCTATGTTACTGTGTTGCTATATTACTATGTCACTATGTTACTGTGTTGCTATGTTACTGTGTTGCTATGTTACTATGTTGCTATATTACTATGTTACTATGTTACTGTGTTGCTATGTTACTGTGTTGCTATATTACTATGTCACTATGTGACTGTGTTGCTATGTTACTTTGTTGCTGTGCTGCTATGTTATCAGGTTGTTATGTTACTACTTTACTGTTACTATGTTGCTATGTTACTATATTACTATGTTACTATATTACTATGTTACTATGTTGCTATGTTACTGTGTTACTATGTTACTGTGTTGCTATTTTACTATGTTGCTATGTTACTATGTCACTACGTTACTATGTTATCATATTGCTATGTTACTATGTTACTGTATTACTATGTTACTGCATTGTTACTATATTAACTCGAGTTTAGAAGAATGAGAGGTGATCTCATCGAAACATATAAAATTCTAACAGGACTAGACAGACTGGATGCAGGGAGGATGTTCCCGAAGGCTGGGGAGTCCAGAACGAGGGGTCACAGTCTCAGGATACGGGGAATGCCATTTAGAACCGAGATGAGGAGAAATTTCTTCACTCAGAGGGTGGTGAACCTGTGGAATTCTCTACCACAGAAGGCAGTGGAGGTCAAGTCATTAAATATATTCAAGAAGGAGATTGATATATTTCTTAATGCTAAAGGGATCAAGGGATATGGGGAAAAAGCGGGAACAGGGTACTGAGTTAGACGATCAGCCATGATCATTTTGAATGGTGGAGCAGGCCCGAAGGGCCGAATGGCCTACTCTTGCTCCTATTTTCTATTGATATGTCACTATATTACTGTTACAATGTTGCTATGTTACTATCATGTTGCTATGTCACTATGTTACTATGTTACTGTGTTGCTATTTTACTATATTACTATATTACTATGTTGCTATGTTGCTATGTTACTTTGTTACTATGTTACTATGTTGCTATGTTACTAGATTACTATGTTGCTATATTATTATGTTACTATGTTATCAAGTTGCTGTTACTATGTTATTGTGTTACTATGTTGCTATGTTACTCTGTTACTATGTTGCTATTTTACTATGTTGCTATGTTACTATGTTATCATGTTGCTATGTTACTATGGATGATGTATTTACTCACTGGGCCATCAGGCGAGCTGGTGCTTGTTATTTTTTTCAGTGACATGTATGTGATTGTGAGGCATCTGAAATATTGTGTTCTGTTTCAGGTTCCCCACCGCCCCTTAGGAGGAATAGTGGAAATCAATAGAGTTCAGGAGAAATATATTCCACTAAAAAATAAGATCAAACTAGGCATGAATGAGATGTCATGGATAAATAAAGAGGTGAGGAGAAAATTGAATCTAAAGAAAAAGGCAAACGCAAAGTAGATAAACAATAAAGGAGAGGTTGACAACAGAATACTGAACAGATACTTTGGCTCAGTTTTCACTGAAAGGCTAACAAAGAGGTTAAAAAAGATAATTATAAAGGCAAAGAGGAAATATGAAATGGAAATATCAGAGAATATAAAAATAAATAGTAAAGTATTTTATAGGCACATAAGTAACAGAAGGAGAATTAAGATAGGGACAGGGCGACTAAGGGATGAGTAAGAGAAACTAACAGGGGATAATACTGAAATGGCAATGACACTGAATAGATAATTTGCCTCGGTTTTTATGGAACAGGCTAACAAACAGGAAATGAAAAGGGTGCAGGCCCCCGATTAGTGTCGCCAACCCTCCAGGGTTGTCCTGGAGTCTCCAGGAATTGAAAATTAATCTCCAGGACCCTGCCATGAGCAAAAAAACCCGGGGAGAAAAATCACTGGGGCATTAAACAAAATGACGTGTGTCTTCATTCTCATTGAACACTTTAATTTACTAGTTATAAAAATATGGGCGATTGGGGGAAAAAGGCTGTTTGACTGAGAGTCAAGAATCATCCAATTGAGTGACAAAGAGCCTGTTCACTTTCCAATAGGTCGATGGAAGGGAAGGCGGGACGCCTGGAGGATGGACCAATGGTGGGAGTGGGGCGGTTCGCGGAGGGAGGTCATGTGATGAAGCCTCCAGGAATACACCCAACCAGAGTTGGCGAGCCTACTCCCGATGTTGGCTTTTGGCGAGCTGTCACGCCCCGGTGACTACATGCCCATTTTGATCGCCAACCCCCTCCCTCCCCCCCCCCCCCACCCAGCGACGAAGGGAGTTGACAGAGTTGGTGGGGCAGGGGGTGGGGGATTGGGGGGCGTGCGACTCTTCCCCGCAGTAAGGAAATGGAGAACAAAGGGGGAAGAATCTTAGGATTGGAGCTAAGATAGTTACCTGTAAATCCAATAAAACATCTTCACACAAAGAGTTGTGAGAATGCGGAGCACGCTACCACGGGTAACCACCTCATGAAAGGCCAAGTGCCTAGATTTTCTGCTTGAGTAAAAATTAGTTATGGCCTTCGATTCGAGCGCGTAGGGTTGCCAACTCTGGATGGACATAGACCAGGAGGTTTCATCAAATGACCTCTCACCTCCAACCACCTTACCCCATATTCCCGTCAACGGTCGCCCAACACGTCCATCCTCGTGCTGCCCCGCTTTCCCACACCAGTGAAACAAAACAGACTCTTCATTACCCGATTGGGTGATTCTTGACTGTCAGTCAAACAGCCATTTTCCCCCCCATCTCCGATATTTTTTTAACGCCGCTATGAGGCAGAGACAGACAGAGGGACAAGGAGAGAGACGTGTAGGGAGAGAGGTGGACAAGCAGAGAAGCGGATAGGGAGAGGGAGACTGACAGAGTCAAGGAGAGGTGGGAAGGGAGAGAGAGATAGAGTCAAGACAGAGAGACAAGGAGACAGGCAGATAGGGAAAGGGGGACAGAGATAGATCACGAGACAAGGAGAGAGCTGCATAGGGAGAGGGGGTCAGAGACAGACGGAGAGACAAAGTGAGAGACGGGTAAGGAAAGGGGGACAGAGACAGACAGAGAAACAGGAGCGAGAGTAAGTGAGATGGGGAAAAGAGACAGAGGGAGAGAAAGATGGGGGAGAGTACGGGAGAGAGAATGGAAGAAAGAGAGAGAGATAATTATGGAGATAGATACAGGGATAGTAAGACAGTGAGATTGAGAGAGAGATAAAGAATTTTCGATCCGAGCCACATTAATCTTTTACCAAACCCACCGAGACAGACTTGCATTACAGTGAGGAGTTTTAACAGATGCATAACTGCAGATGCACAGAGCATTGCAGCCTCTGATTCTCAAGCTGCCTGATTCTCTGCCTCCAGTTCCCTGATAGTTGCAGTAATACTGCTCCATTTGATGGGTTATCAGTACTGCTCTCAGACGCCATGTACCACAGCTCACACATGACCCCCCCAGTGCCTGATAACACTTTATTTCATCAAGTGAGATGGAAATATTTGATGACAAATACAGCTTTGATTTTCTTATGAATGAACAGTGGTAAAATGTTGTCCCAAAAGATAAATATAATTCTGCCTGTCTGCTAGATCCACTCCAATCCTCGCTATTAACGGTAATTGCTTATGGCTTAATGCATTGCAACTGAAGCAGGAAGCAGATTGAACATGAAATGATTTTAGCCCTGCCTTATTTCATCCTATGAACCTTTAGATCTAATCCCAACCACTCATGTAAAAACCTAAGTAGCGTGCTGCGTTTTGTTGAAGGCAAAGTAATTCCAGTCGCGATTTCTCCAGACACCGACTCCACACCTCAAGAAAATTCCTCTCTGGCTTTAAGGGGATCACCCTCCCCTCCTGGCTGGCTCTGGGGTGCAGGTCCCATGGGTGTTGGGGTGCAGGTTCCACAGAAGCTGAGGTGCAGATCCTATGGGTGCTGAGATGCGGGTTCCAAGGGAGCTGGGCTCTGGGTCCCATGGATGCAGGGGCGCAGGACCCTCGGGTGTGGGTCTCAGGGGTTTGGGTCTCGGGGTGCTGGATTGTGGGTCCCGTGGGTGCTGGGGTGTGGGTCCCATGGGTGCTGGGGTGAGGGTCCTGTGGGTGCTGGGGTGAGGGTCCCGTGGGTGCTGGGGTGTGGGTCCTGTGGGTGCTGGGGTGTAGGTTCCGTGGGTGCTGGGGTGTGGGTGCTGTGGGTGCTGGGGTGTGGGTGATGTGGGTGTTGGGGTTGTGGATCCTGTGGATGCTGGGATGTGGGTCCCATGGGTGTTGGGATGTGGGTCCCATGGGTGCTGGGGTGTGGGTGCTGGGGAGTGGGTGGTGTGGGTGCTGGGATGTGGGTCCCGTGGGTGCTGGGGTGTGGGTGCCATGGGTGCTGGGGTGTGGGTCCCGTGGGTGTTGGGACGTGGGTCCCGTGGGTGCTGGGGTGTGGGTGCCGTGGGTGCTGGGGTGTGGGTCCCGTGGGTGCTGGGATGTGGGTCCCGTGGGTGCTGGGGTGTGGGTGCCATGGGTGCTGGGGTGTGGGTCCCATGGGTGTTGGGACGTGGGTCCCGTGGGTGCTGGGGTGTGGGTGCCGTGGGTGTTGGGACGTGGGTCCCGTGAGTGCTGGGGTGTGGGTGCCGTGGGTGCTGGGGTGTAGGTCCCGTGGGTGCTGGGCTGTGGGTGCTGTGGGTGCTGGGGTGTGGGTGCCGTGGGTGCTGGGGCGTGGGTGCTGTGGGTGCTGGGTGTAGGTCCCGTGGGTGCTGGGCTGTGGGTGCTGTGGGTGCTGGGGTGTGGGTGCTGTGGGTGCTGGGGTGTGGGTGCTGTGGGTGCTGGGGTGTGGGTGCTGTGGGTGCTGGGGTGTGGGTGCCGTGGGTGCTGGGGCGTGGGTGCTGTGGGTGCTGGGGTGTGGGTGCTGTGGGTGCTGGGGTGTGGGTCCCGTGGGTGCTGTGGGTCCCGTGGGTGCTGGGGTGTGGAAGGCCCTATATAAAAGCTAGTTTTTTTTTATTACATGTGGCAGAATGTGAGGGGTCCCTGCCATCACTCAACACTGGTGTGAGTGGCATCGATTGTTTTACATCAGGATTTGTAAGAGACAGCTTGACCCCAAATTTTCAGACGGAGAATTTCTTCTGAATTTATCTCAACTCTCTCAGGGATCGAGGCTCTGAGTAAGAAACAATGAATGGAATTCGAGGCAGTAATCTACTGCCAGGCTTTCTGGGTGATAGTTACGAGGCTCTCAGCCCTGGACAACAGATATATCGGGATTTTACTACAGCTGCGCATTTTATCTCTTTTTGCATCCTTGTTTCCAAATCCCTCCATGGCCCTCGCCCCCTCCCTATCTCTGTAACCTCCTCCAGCCCGACAACCCTCCGAGATCTCTGCGCTCCTCCAATTCTGGCCTCTTGCGCATCCCCCACTCCCTTCGCTCCACCATTGGCGGCCGTGCCTTCAGCTGCCTGGGCCCTAAGCTCTGGAATTCCCTCCCTAAACCTCTCCCCCTCTCTCTCCTCCTTTAAGACGCTCCTTAAAATCTACCTCTTTGACCAATCTTTTGGTCACCTGTCTTAATATCTCCTTATGCGGCTCGGTGTCAGATTTTGTTCGATAATCGCTCCTGTGAAGCCCCTCGGGACGTTTCACTACGTTAAAGGCGCTATATAAATGCAAGTTTTTTTTTGTCTTAAAGACGAAGACGCAGTGCCGAGCCCCAGTACTTTTTTCTGAGGTACTTGCCTGATTATTCCCGACCGTAAAGATTCACTGATACCCGGGGGGAGCTGATTGACGAGGCAGTATTCCAGTCAAAGAGTTCGAATGACACTGGGAAGCACAAGGGCTAAGCTTTGGTCCTGATACCCTGGTGAAAACACCCACCTCCCTCACACGGCCACACGGGGATAGCCTGCCTGCGCACACTGCAGCATCACCATGACCAGTCGCTAAGGAGGCAGCTCTGGCTCAGTGGGTAGGACTCTCCCCTCGCAATCAGACAATAGTTTGTGGGTTTGAGCCCCACTCCAGATACTTGAGAATATAATCTTGGCTGACATTCCGAGTGTAATACTGACGGAGTGCAGCACTGTCAGTGGTGCCGTCTTTTGGATGAGACGTTAATCCAAGGCCCCGTGTAATTACAGAATAAAGCAAATCTGATTTGTGCTTAATTTGTTCTTCTCCCATCACATTTCTGCATTGAAAGAATTAATGTCTTTCTGTGTTTTGATAGGCTGCAGTTTAATGTTTACATTGTACCATTAAATAACAATAAAGAAACAACTTGCATTTATATAGCCCCTTTCACTTCATCCCAAAGCACTTCACAGGCAATAAAGTACTTTTGAAATGCAGTCACTGTTGTAATGTAGGAAATGCAGCAGCCGATTTTGCGCTCAGGAAGATCCCACAAACAGCAATGTGATAAATGATCAGATAATTTATTTCTAGTGATGTTGGTGGAGGGATAAATATTGGCCAGGACACCGGGGAGAACTCCCCTGCTCTTCTTCAAAAGAATGGCCATGGGAACTTTTACATCCACCTGAGAGGGCAGACTATGTTTAACATTTTATCCGAAAGACGGCACCTCTGACAGTGCAGCGCTCCCTCAGCACTCCCTCAGTACTGACCCTCCGACAGTGCAGCACTCCCTCAGTACTGACCCTCCGACAGTGCAGCACTCCCTCAGTACTGACCCTCCGACAGTGCAGCACTCCCTCAGTACTGACCCTCCGACAGTGTAGCGCTCCCTCAGTACTGACCCTCCGACAGTGCAGCCCTCCCTCAGCACTCCCTCAGTACTGACCCTCCGACAGTGCAGTGCTCCCTCAGTACTGACCCTCCGACAGTGCAGCACTCCCTCAGTACTGACCCTCCGACAGTGCAGCACTCCCTCAGTACTGACCCTCCGACAGTGCAGCGCTCCCTCAGTACTGACCCTCCGACAGTGCAGCACTCCCTCAGTACTGACCCTCCGACAGTGCAGCACTCCCTCAGTACTGACCCTCCGACAGTGCAGCACTCCCTCATTACTGACCCTCCGACAGTGCAGCACTCCCTCAGTACTGACCCTCCGACAGTGCAGCGCTCCCTCAGTACTGACACTGGGAGTGTCGGCCTGGATTATGTGCTCAAGTCTCTTGGAGTGGAATTTAAACCCACGACCTTCTGACTCAGAGGTGAGCGTTCTACCCACTGAGCCAAACAGGAAATTCCCACCTGATAGATTAAGCTGTTGGAAGGGCAGAGATAATTCAAATGAAAATCTTAGTGGGACAATTTTAACCTAACCTGCCCGTTGGGAGACTGACAGGATTGGGTGAGAGGCTAGTTTCACACCCCGTCCGATTTTAATCTCCGTTGAAGTCAGCGGTATTGGGCAGGGTGTAAAACTGGCCTTCCGCCTGACCACGTGCAGTCCCCATCCGGTGAGTTGGGGTGAAATGGCCCCCTTCGTGTCAGCTTGGCTCTGTTGGTAGCACTCTCCCCTCTTTTGTTTTGTTGCTGCCAGAGTGGGGAGAAACAGAAACAGAGGAGAGAAAATAAAAAAACATATTAAGGTCTGAATTATATCCTCAAAAAAGAAGGAAAATTGCAGAATTCAGGTCTGGGACGGAGAGATGAATAAAGAGCCTTTAACTAAGAGGATTAAGTTCTTATTCTTTGTATCCAGTAATGCAGAATAGCAATCGCATTCAAAGCAATAGAAAGTAACAATAATAATAATCATCATATCAATTTTAAGTTATTGCTGCTATTAAAGTCCCTTCATGTTTCTGACCTCAGATTCACTCACAGGCCCAGGGTTATCTCTTTTTCTGCCCCTTCTTTTCCCCTTGGCCGCTCCGAACTCTTTATGGGGCTTATTCCCGCCTCTCCCCTCATCCGTAAACAATCCCTGAGTCTTCGTACTTCATTACTGAGAGAGCGAGGTGAAGGGCTGAGGGGAGCCTGGGCAGCGCCGGAGGTGGAAAAGAGTTAGAAGGCGACCGGGCGGCACGGTGATTTGATGACGCCAAGTTTGAGATTTAAAAGCCCCCCCCCCCGTAGGAGGGGACGGGGAAGATTGAGGGGAGGGGGGAGGAGTTCCACAGTGTTTGTGGTCCCGGGAAAAGGAATGAGTTGGGAGTAGGAGACGGTGCGATGAGTCTCGATTTCAACACGGTGAGGGATCCGACTCCTGATCCCATACATGGGAACGTTCTGCTAGCCCATCTCCCATCATTCTGGATATGATACAGGAGTAGGGATGCCAACTCTGGTTGGACGTATCCCTGGAGCTTTTATCACATGACCTCCTGCCTTGAACCGCCATTGGTCAATCTTTCGCGCCCCCCCCTCCCACCCCCGCCTTCCCACAGCCAATTGGAAAGGGAACAGGCTCCCGATTGGATGAATCTTGACTGTCAGTCAACCAGCCTTTTCTCCCCAACTCCAATATTTTTGTAACTAATGCAATTGAAAAAAACTACAATTTTGTTTAATGCCTCCTATGGGTTTTCTCCCGGGTTGATTCCAACATTGTCTTGGAGATTAATCTTCAACTCCCGGAGACTCCAGTACAATCCTGGAGAGTTGGCAACCGCAGACACGGGATAGACCAGATGGCCACTCTTTCACCTCTTGCCATCGTTCACCTGTCTATTTTAGCCATATTACCCTGCTCACTGCTCCTCTGATCTTTCCTCTTCTGTTCCTCCTAAACTCCAATCTCTCCGCACTCCCTACATCCTCACCGTGGTGAAGACAAGGCAAAGTTTTTCGCTTTAGCTCCTCTTTCCCAGGACCTCAAGCCTGTGGAACTCCTCTCCTTTCCCTCCTACAAGTCTACAAAGCTTTTAAAATCTCAAGCTTGGCGTCATCAAATTACCATTCCATCTGGTGGTCTTCTCACTCCGTTCCACCTTTGGCTCCGCCCTTGCTCTCTGATCCTTTACCTCACTTTCTCAATTAATGAAGTATGAAGACCCAGGGACAGTGACTGATGAGGGGACAGCCCAGAATATGCAGAGCTGGTATCTGCTCTGTCTGTAACTCTGTAAACAGTCGTTCCTCAGAGACTTGCAGGTATGAGGAAACATCTCTAAGTGGAGACACGAAGCACGAGGGACCTAATCATCCTTTAATCCAGGTCTGAGGAGGATTGCAGCTTGTGCTGGCAATAATACTGTGCCCTCCCCTGTCCTATCTCTCTCTGGGCAGCTGCCTCTCAGTTCACAAAGCATGTAGTGATCATTAAGCTTGCTGAAGAGCCCTGGTATTCAGCAGACATTACTCGAACGTAGAGTTTGGGGGAAAAATCATGTTTTTACAATCTGTGCAGACAACGAATCAATCTTGTAATTTAGATGCAGCAGAGAAAGAGAGGGCTCCAGCTGATGGCAATCAGGACCAGCCTGGCTCAGCTAATATGTATGACTGATGTAATGGCATGAATGGACGCGCAGTAAAATAAATCAATACCGCAATTCTTCAGCTAAATCGAAGGAATCATTAACACCTCAGTGACTGGCTTGTGTGTGTGGATGATGCAGAGGCTCAGAGGGCGTTCTGAACACCCGTAGTGACCGACCGCCCTGATGTGTTCTCCCGCTGCGGACCCTTGCATCGCACGTGGGGACATCGTGGGCGCGTTCCTACGATTTCCCATCATACGTTGTGCACTTGACCTGGGCGTGCATTTGGGAAGATACGTGATGTGTGTCATATCAGGACGTTCAGTCCTGTGCAGCAGTGCACGTCCGCAGGACTGTACTGCAACAACAACAATAACTTGCATTTATATAGCGCCTTTAACGCAGGGAAACGTCCCAAGGTGCTTCACAGGGGTGTAAATCAGACAAAGATTTGACACCGAGCCACATAAGGAGATATTGGGACAGGTGGTCAAGTTGGATTAGATTGGTTTTAAGGAGTGATTTAAAGGAGGAGAGAGAGGCGGAGAGGTTTAGGGAGGGAATTCCAGAGCTTGGGGCCCAGGCAGCTGAAGGCACGGCCGCCAATGGCAGAGCGATGAAAATCGGGGATGGGCAAGAGGCCAGAATCGGAGGAGCGCAGAGATCTCGGAGGGTTGTAGGGCTGGAGGAGGTTACAGAGATAGGGAGGGGGCGAGGGCCAGGGAGGGATTTGAAAACAAGGATGAGAATTTTAAAATCGAGGTGTTCCCGGACCGGGAGCCAATGTAGGTCAGCGAGCACAGCGGGTGATGGGTGAACGGGACTTGGTGCGAGTTAGGATACGGGGCAGCAGAGTTTTAGATGAGCTGAAGTTTATGGAGGGTGGAAGATGGGAGGCCGACCAGGAGAGCATTGGAATGCTCGAGTTTGGAGGTAACAAAGGCATGGGTGAGGGTTTCAGCAGCAGATGAACTGATACTCAGTATCTAGGGTCTTCCGCGAGGTACTGAGGAAAGAAAGACTCGCAATTATATAGCGCCTTTTACCACCTCAGGACGTCCCAAAGTGCTTTGCAGTGAATGAAGTACTTGTTGAAGTGTAGTCACTGTTATAATGTAGGGAATTGTAAACAATTTTACAACACCAAGTTATAGTCCAGCAATTTTATTTTAAATTCACAAGCTTTCGGAGATTTTCTCCTTCCTCAGGCAAATGTTTCAAGATCTCCTTGAAGCCTACGCATTTTCAAAATGCGTAGGCTTCAAGGAGATCTTGAAACATTTGCCTGAGGAAGGAGAAAATCTCCGAAAGCTTGTGAATTTAAAATAAAATTGCTGGACTATAACTTGGTGTTGTAAAATTGTTTACAATTGTCAACCCCAGTCCATCACCGGCATCTCCACATCATAATGTAGGGAATCGCGGTAGCTAATTTGCACACAGCAGGATCCCACAAACAGCAACGTGATAATGACCAGATTATCTGTTTTTTAGTGATGTTGGTTGAAGGATAAACATTGGCCCAGGACACCATGGAGAACTCCCCTGCTCTTCTTCGAAATAATGGCCATGGGATCGTTTACGCCCACCTGAGAGGACAAACGAGGGCCTTCGTTCAACGTCTAATCTGAAGGACGGCACTTCTGACAGTGCAGCACTCCCTCAGTACCACATTGGGAGTGTCGGCCTGCACTTAACCGCTGGAGTGGAACGTAATCCGACCACCTCCTGACCCTGAGGTGAGGCTACGGCCAACTGGCCCCAACTGAAACATCCGTTAAGCCTGAAACCCATTCTCCAAGACGAAAGCATCATCCAATTATCCAACGATTAATGCTCAGCTTGCTAAAACAAACTCAATCTACTGTCAAGAAGCAGCTGGGCTACACTGTAGAAAGCCAAGACTCCTGGTTAAATCATGTTGTTTGTTAAGTGTTTCGTGTTGCGTCGGATTAGATTGGATCACTCAACAAATGCAGGATTGAGCACAACAAATCCGCAAACTGCCTGTTTTGATCTCGGCCGTCTCAAACTCCTGATCAAGCATTCTCCTGACTGAAGGCACTTGCCAAACAGAATCCCCCTTTAGTGAGCTGTCAGTCCTAACACTGGTGGATAATCTCCAGGCATTCCCCTCACTGATGATTTCTATCCATTTCCCCCCCCCCCCCCGGCTTCCCATTTACATTATAGGAACATGGGAATTGCTAGACAAAGAGAAGACCGAGGTCCATCGAGTTCACCTTCTACCTTCCTGGTGGAGCATAAACACCAGCACGGACCTGTTGGGCTGAATGGCCTGTTTCTGTGCTGTACGTTCTATGTAATTCTATGCAATGTTACAACGATAATGGAGTTGTTGACTAATCACAGCAATCAATCTCTATCAATGAGTCTCCAACAGACCCGGACACGAGGCGAGGAAAACCCCCAGTGGTGGAGAGCTTTGGGAACCAGAGGTCCAAAGTCACCTGTTCCTCCCGAGCACGTTACACTCACCACATGTCATGTCTCAAATCACTCCTATACTGGATCCCCAAAATTCACCCACCACCATCCCCCCAGAGACTGATGGGTAATAGGGATTTGAGCAGCACGATTACATCACGAGGGGGTTCAGTGTCAGGAAGTACCAGTTGGGCAGCTTTTGACGACACTGACCTTCATCATGTCCATCCCAATGAAACATCTCCATGAGTCTAAAGGCCCAGAATTACATAGAATTACATAGAATTTACAGCTCAGAAACAGGCCATTCGACCCAACGGGTCCATGCTGGTGTTTCTGCTCCACATGAGCCTCCTCCCTCCCTATTTCATCTCACCCTATCAGCATATCCTTCTATTCCTTTCTCCCTCATGTGTTTCTCCAGCTTCCCCTTAAATGCATCTACGCTATTCGCCTCAACCACTCCATGTGGGAGCGAGTTCCACATTCTCACCACTCTCTGGGTGAAGAAGTTTCTCCTGAATTCCCTATTGGATTTATCCTAGAATCATAGAAAGGTTACAGCACGGAAGGAGGCCATTCGGCCCGTCGAGCCCGTGCCGGCTCTCTGCAAGAGCAATCCAGCTAGTCCCACTCCCCCCCGCCCTATCCCCTCAGCCCGGCAAATGTTTTCCTTTCAAGTACTTATCCAGTTCCCTTTTGAAGGCCATGATTCAATCTGCCTCCACCGCCCCCTCGGGCAGTGCATTCCCAGATCATAACCACTTCGATTTATTAGTGAAGTATGGTGGGAACAGCCACGACCAATGAAAATGGAGCTCTCTGTTGCTAGCACAACGTTGGATCTTGGGTTGTTTATATTTACCAGGATAATTGATGGCAGGAACCAGCATGTAGAAGAGGGAGGTGAAGGGGAAACCTCAGTGGGCTCCAAACACTCAAGTAGTGAGTCGAAATTTTACTTTGTGCGGTCACATTGACTCATGATTGTGACCGTCCCAACAAGTTTCATTCCCAGCATCGGCCCAGTGCTGCAGGGGGTTTCTGGCCCATGGGGGCCTTCAGAGAGCTACATAAATAACCGAGTCAGCTCCAAAAGCAGCAACTGTAATACTTCAATCTATTCCACAGGTCGATCGGCCAGTATAATGATCTTATCTCCTGGCTCTCATCTACGAACCCCACAGGCTCCAGAACTTTACCTGTGGAATTTTCCATCACTGATAATGTGCTTAAACATCATGTTAGAATGTAGAATCATAGCACAGGAGGTGGCCACTCGGCCCATCGTGCCTGTGCTGGCTCTTTGAAAGAGCTATCCAATTAGTCCCATTCCTCCACTCTTTCCCCATAGCCCTGTAACTTTTTTTTCCTTTTTAAGTATTTATCCAATTCCCTTTTGAAAGTTATTATTGAATCTGCTTCCACCACCCTTTCAGGCAGCGCATTCCAGATCATCACAACTCACTGTGTAAAAAAAATGGTTCCTCGTGTCCCCCTCTGGGAGCATTACTATTTTGCTGTTAATTGGTTTCAGTAAATCATTGCAAAGAAAGTCCACTCTGAGAACCCATGGACCAGGGGCCCTCCTGCTATCTGCCCTCGGCAGTCTTGTTGCTTTAGCCCGGTTGCTTTATGGGCTCCATCACTCACAGGTCTCTGTTACTCTCTGTGTAGGGTCAAATTTAACCCTTTCTGCCCTGAGAGAACGGTACGGTCCTTTCCCAACGGGTTCCCAATGGGCTCCCAATGCATTCCCAACGGGTTCCCAATGGGCTCCCAATACATTCCCAGTGGGTTCCCAATGGGCTCCCAATGTGTTCCCAATGCATTCCCAATGGGTTCCCAACGCATTCCCAATGGGTTCCCAACGTGTTCCCATTGTGTTCCCAACAGGTTCCCTACCTGTTCCCAATGGGTTCCCAACGCATTCCCAACGGGTTCCCAACACGTTCCCAACACGTTCCCAACAGGTTCCCAACGTGTTCCCATTGTGTTCCCAACAGGTTCCCTACCTGTTCCCAATGGGTTCCCAACGCATTCCCAATGGGTTCCCAACACGTTCCCAACAGGTTCCCAACGTGTTCCCATTGTGTTCCCAACAGGTTCCCTACCTGTTCCCAACGGGTTCCCAACACGTTCCCAACAGGTTCCCAACGTGTTCCCAACGTGTTCCCAATGTGTTCCCAACAGGTTCCCAACCTGTTCCCAACGTGTTCCCAATGCGTTCCCAACGTGTTCCCAATGTGTTCCCAACAGGTTCCCAACCTGTTCCCAACGTGTTCCCAATGCGTTCCCAACGCGTTCCCAACGTGTTCCCAATGCGTTCCCAACGCGTTCCCAACGTGTTCCCAATGCGTTCCCAACGTGTTCCCAATGTGTTCCCAACAGGTTCCCAACGTGTTCCCAACGTGTTCCCAATGCGTTCCCAACCTGTTCCCAACGTGTTCCCAATGCGTTCCCAACGTGTTCCCAATGTGTTCCCAACCTGTTCCCAACCTGTTCCCAACGTGTTCCCAATGCGTTCCCAACGCGTTCCCAACGTGTTCCCAACGTGTTCCCAATGCGTTGCCCAACGGGTTCCCAACGCGTTCCCAACGGGTTCCCAATGTGTTCCCAACGGGTTCCCAATGTGTTCCCAACGTGTTCCTGCCCTCCACAACCACCTTAACTGACCTCAGAGCAGACACGGGAGGGCCCGCGTATACCAGGCACACTTCGCAGTCTGATGATGTCATCGCCTGCGACGCCATTTTAACGGCAACGTTCGGGACGCCCAGTTCGATTTTCTTTTCTATTGAAGTCAACGGAGAAGAAAACTGAGCAGGATATAAAACGGGCAGCTGATTCGCTATCGCCCGCTTTGCGCGACCTCACAAAACCAATTTGACCCCCCGTGCTGTTTAATTTGTGGGTTGATTTTCACAGTGAGAGGTTCTGCAGGGAACCTACACATGATAGAGAAACAGAGAAACACTAGCAGGGGAATGGTGTGAGGCATGATTAATGGCACTCTCACACGTGTCCACAGTTCATTAACTCACTGTCTGCTTGTACTGACTAAGTGAGAATTAAAGTACCTGAAAGTTCAGGTTCAACGTAGTTAGAAAGAAGACAAATTGGCCCTGAGCCGGAAAGTGGCCGACTGAAGAAAATCTACGAGCTACCAATTAATCAGACTGCACTTAAGGCCAGTGTTGGAGGAGGGGGAGTGAGGGGGGAGGAGGAGGCCAGTGTTAGAGGAGGGGGAGTGAGGCAGGAGGAGGAGGCCAGTGTTAGAGGAGGGGGAGTGAGGGGGGGAGGGGGAGTGAGGGGGGAGGAGGAGGCCAGTGTTAGAGGAGGGGGAGTGAGGCAGGAGGAGGAGGCCAGTGTTAGAGGAGGGGGAGTGAGGGGGGAGGGGGAGTGAGGGGGGAGGAGGAGCCCAGTGTTAGAGGAGGGGGAGTGAGGAGGGAGGGGGAGTGAGGGGGGAGGAGGAGCCCAGTGTTAGAGGAGGGGGAGTGAGGCAGGAGGAGGAGGCCAGTGTTAGAGGAGGGGGAGTGAGGGGGGAGGGGGAGTGAGGGGGGAGGAGGAGCCCAGTGTTAGAGGAGGGGGAGTGAGGAGGGAGGGGGAGTGAGGGGGGAGGAGGAGGCCAGTGTTGGAGGAGGGAGGGGGAGTGAGGGGGGAGGAGGAGCCCAGTGTTAGAGGAGGGGGAGTGAGGAGGGAGGGGGAGTGAGGGGGGAGGAGGAGGCCAGTGTTAGAGGAGGGGGAGTGAGGGGGGAGGGGGAGTGAGGGGGGAGGAGGAGCCCAGTGTTAGAGGAGGGGGAGTGAGGAGGGAGGGGGAGTGAGGGGGGAGGAGGAGGCCAGTGTTGGAGGAGGGAGGGGGAGTGAGGGGGGAGGAGGAGGCCAGTGTTAGAGGAGAGAGGGGGAGTGAAGGGGGGAGGAGGAGGCCAGTGTTAGAGGAGGGAGGGGGAGTGAGGGGGGAGGAGGAGGCCAGTGTTAGAGGAGGGGGGGGAGTGAGGCGGGAGGAGGAGCCCGTGTTGGAGGAGGGAGGGGGAGTGAGGGGGGAGGAGGAGGCCAGTGTTGGAGGAGGGGGAGGGAGTGAGGGGGGAGGAGGAGCCAGTAATTGGAGGAGTGAGGGGGAGTGAGGGGGGAGGAGGAGGCCAGTGATAGAGGAGGGAGGGGGAGTGAGGCAGGAGGAGGATGCCAGTGTTAGAGGGGGGTGAGGGAGTCAGGGGGGAGGAGGAGCCCAGTGTTGGAGGGGGGGTGAGGGAGTGAGGGGGGAGCAGGAGCCCAGTGTTGGAGCAGGGGGAGGGAGTGAGGGGGGAGCAGGAGCCCAGTGTTGGAGCAGGGGGAGGGAGTGAGGGGGGAGCAGGAGCCCAGTGTTGGAGCAGGGGGAGGGAGTGAGGGGGGAGCAGGAGCCCAGTGTTGGAGCAGGGGGAGGGAGTGAGGGGGGAGCAGGAGCCCAATGTTGGAGCAGGGGGAGGGAGTGAGGGGGGAGCAGGAGCCCAATGTTGGAGCAGGGGGAGGGAGTGAGGGGGGAGCAGGAGCCCAGTGTTGCAGCAGGGGGAGGGAGTGAGGGGAGAGGAGGAGCCCAGTGTTGGAAGGAGGGAGTGAGGGGGGAGGAGGAGCCCGGTGTTGGAGGACAGGGAGGGAGTGAGGGGGGAGGAGGAGCCCAGTGTTGGAGGGAGGGAGTGAGGGGGGAGGAGGAGCCCAGTGTTGGAGGAGGGGGAGGGAGTGAGGGGGGAGGAGGAGCCCAGTGTTGGAGGAGAGGGAGGGAGTGAGGGGGGAGGAGGAGCCCATTGTCAGAGGGAGGGAGTGAGGGGGGAGGAGGAGCCCAGTGTTGGAGTGGGGGAGGGAGTGAGGGGGGAGCAGGAGCCCAGTGTTGGAGGGGGGGTGAGGGAGTGAGGGGGGAGGTGGAGCCCAGTGTTGGAGGGGGGGTGAGGGAGTGAGGGGGGAGGTGGAGCCCAGTGTTGGAGGGGGGGTGAGGGAGTGAGGGGGGAGGTGGAGCCCGGTGTTGGAGGGGAGGGAGTGAGGGGGGAGTAGGAGCCCAGTGTTGGAGGGGGGGTGAGGGAGTGAGGGGGGAGGAGGAGCCCAGTGTTGGAGGGGGGGCGAGGGAGTGAGGGGGGAGGAGGAGGCCCAGTGTTGGAGGGGGGGTGAGGGAGTGAGGGGGGAGCAGGAGCCCAGTGTTGGAGGGGAGGGAGTGAGGGGGGAGTAGGAGCCCAGTGTTGGAGGAGGGGGAGGGAGTGAGGGGGGAGGAGGAGCCCAGTGTTGCAGGGGGGGTGAGGGAGTGAGGGGGGAAGAGGAGCCCAGTGTTGGAGGGGGGGCGAGGGAGTGAGGGGGGAGCAGGAGCCCAGTGTTGGAGGGGGGGTGAGGGAGTGAGGGGGGAGGAGGAGCCCAGTGTTGGAGGGGGGGTGAGGGAGTGAGGGGGGAGGTGGAGCCCGGTGTTGGAGGGGAGGGAGTGAGGGGGGAGGAGGAGCCCAGTGTTGGAGCAGGGGGAGGGAGTGAGGGGGGAGGAGGAGCCCAGTGTTGCAGGGGGGGTGAGGGAGTGAGAGGGGAAGAGGAGCCCAGTGTTGGAGGGGGGGCGAGGGAGTGAGGGGGGAGCAGGAGCCCAGTGTTGGAGGGGGGGTGAGGGAGTGAGGGGAGAGGAGGAGCCCAGTGATGGAGGGGGGGTGAGGGAGTGAGGGGAGAGGAGGAGCCCAGTGATGGAGGGGGGGTGAGGGAGTGAGGGGAGAGGAGGAGCCCAGTGATGGAGGGGGGGTGAGGGAGTGAGGGGAGAGGAGGAGCCCAGTGTTGGAGGGGGGGTGAGGGAGTGAGGGGAGAGGAGGAGCCCAGTGATGGAGGGGGGGTGAGGGAGTGAGGGGAGAGGAGGAGCCCAGTGATGGAGGGGGGGGTGAGGGAGTGAGGGGAGAGGAGGAGCCCAGTGATGGAGGGGGGGTGAGGGAGTGAGGGGGGAGGAGGAGCCCAGTGTTGGAGGAGGGGGAGGGAGTGAGGGGAGAGGAGGAGCCCAGTGATGGAGGGGGGGTGAGGGAGAACGTAACCCATGCCAAAAACCTCTGGGCCATACTGCGTCTCACTTCTCCCTCCCATCCCAGTGGTTAGAACCCCTGCTATGGGAGTTGGGCTGTCTGGTCCTGAACACTGTACATCAGATCATTGTGTTAGAGTGAGACCAAGGTCAAGATAGCAGAGAAAATAACATTTAATCAGAACTGGACAGCAAGATTTGCATCCAGACAACGCTGGCCTGACACCCGCAGTGTTACGGTACATTTTGAAAAACACCCTTCATGACCTCAGGACGCCCCAAAGCGCTTTACAGCCAATGAAGAATCATTGAAGTGTAGTCACTTTTAATGTAGGGAAACGCAGCAGCCAATTTGCACAAAAGTCCAGCAAATAGCAATGAAATAAGTGACCAGACAATCTGGTTTTAGTGATTTTGATTGAGGGATAAATATTGGCCCAGGACACCAGAGAGAACTCCCCCTGCTCGTCTTCTAAATCCTGCCATGGGATCTTTTACGTCCACCTGAGAAGGCAGACAGGGCCTCGGATTAACGTCTCATTTGAAAGACGGTACCTCCGACAGTGCAGCACTCCCTCAGTACTGACCCTCCGACAGTGCAGCACTCCCTCAGTACTGACCCTCCGACAGTGCAGCACTCCCTCAGTACTGACCCTCCGACAGTGCAGCGCTCCCTCAGTACTGACCCTCCGACAGTGCAGCGATCCCTCAGTACTGACCCTCCGACAGTGCAGCGCTCCCTCAGTACTGACCCTCCGACAGTGCAGCGCTCCCTCAGTACTGACCCTCCGACAGTGCAGCGCTCCCTCAGTACTGACCCTCCGACAGTGCAGCGATCCCTCGGTACTGCCCCTCCGACAGTACAGCGCTCCCTCGGTACTGACCCTCCGACAGTGCAGCGCTCCCTCGGTACTGACCCTCCGACAGTGCAGCGATCCCTCGGTACTGCCCCTCCGACAGTACAGCGCTCCCTCGGTACTGACCCTCCGACAGTGCAGCGCTCCCTCGGTACTGACCCTCTGACAGTGCAGCGATCCCTCGGTACTGCCCCTCCGACAGTACAGCGCTCCCTCGGTACTGACCCTCCGACAGTACAGCGCTCCCTCGGTACTGACCCTCCGACAGTGCAGCGCTCCCTCAGTACTGACACTCCGACAGTGCAGCGCTCCCTCAGTACTTACCTGAATGAGTGATACTTTGTCAGAGGTGGCTTCTGATATCACCTAAACTAGGCTGTGCTGTAGTTTAGATTATTGAAGGAATAATAAAGCACAAAAGTTTTGATTCATATTTCTCCTCAATACTTTGCTTCTACAAAAGTGACCTGCTTCATATCACTGCAGCAAAAAGCACTCCAATTTCTATTATGTAGCTTCATAAAAGCAATTTGTATAATGCACTTAGATCAGTGTCGACACACTGATGATTTATATATAAATCGGATTATCTCTTTCCCTCAATGGAATCTTGGGATTGATTGTCTGTTTCTCTTCGGAACATAGGAACTGGAGGAGGCCATTCAGCCCCTCGAGCCTTTTCCGCCATTCAATTGGATCATGGTTGATCTGTATCTTAACTCCATCTACCTGCCTTGGTTCCGTAACCTTTAATACCCTTGGCCGAACAAAAATCGATCAATCTCAGTTTTGAAATTTTCAATTGGCCCCCAGCCTCAGTAGCCTTTTTGTGGGGGAGAGTTCCAGATTTCCACTCCCCTTTGTGTGAAGAAGTGCTTCCTGACATCACCCCCTGAACGGCCTGGCTCTAATTTTAAGGTTATTCCCTCGTGTTCTGGACTCCCCCCGCCAGAGGAAATAGTTTCTCTCGATCTACCCTGTCAAATCCTTTAATCATCTCAAACACCTCAATTAGATCACCCTTTTAATCTTTTATACTCAAGGGAATACAAGCCTGGTCCATGCAACCTGTCCTCATAATTTAAACCTTTTCACCCCTTCATGGATTTTACGGCCAGCTCAGTGCACATTGAACTTAAGAGAAACAGCTTCATGATTGTTAGAGCATTCACACTGTCCATAGCTCAAATCCAAACCTGATTGTTTACCACACTGTCCATTCACCTCTGGGATCTGGGTTGAAACCAGCCCAGCTAATGGGATTAAACGCCTTGGTTGTAAGCAGCCCACGTAAGGTGAGCTTGGGCCGGTCTCAACTGAGTTCCTCGTGCCTACGTGGCCAGAATACCAAAGTATTACTTGTTCAGTATTAATTGACGCTCGACTGACAACCTCACTCAGGAGGCCACACGATGGCTGATGTGTGGGGAATGGAAAATATCAGACTGGTAAAAAATGATTCTATAAGTCAGTGGCTTCAGGTGAGAAAGGGAAAAGATTGGGGAAAGAAACAACACACTCAAAAGACAACTGCAATGGAGCAAACCCTAACCCTTCACATAGAACTGCACGGGAGCAAACCCTAACCCTTCACATAGAACTGCACGGGAGCAAATCCCAACCCTTCACATAGAACTGCACTGGAGCAAATCCCAACCTTTCACATGGAACTGCACTGGAGCAAACTTTAACTGTTCACATAGAACTGCACTGGAGCAAATCCTAACCCTTCACATAGAACTGCAATGGAGCAAACCCCAACCCTTCACATAGAACTGCAATGGAGCAAATCCCAACCCTTCACATAGAACTGCACTGGAGCAAATCCCAACCCTTCACATAGAACTGCAATGGAGCAAATCCCAACCCTTCACATAGAACTGCAATGGAGCAAATCCCAACCCTTCACATAGAACTGCAATGGAGCAAATCCCAACCCTTCACATAGAACTGCAATGGAGCAAATCCCAACCCTTCACATAGAACTGCAATGGAGCAAATCCCAACCCTTCACATAGAACTGCACTGGAGCAAATCTATTCCCATCACATCAAATTTCTGGGTGTGATGACCTTAAGTAAAAAATCCTCATTGTGGCATAAATAATTTCCAAGTTGCCCAGCTTTCAAACCTCAGCAGACTAAAATAGTCAATCGGCTTGTCAAATCTATAATGGGGACAGCAAATGTGTTCTGTTAAAATGGGATCACTTTCCTGTGAGCTCTACTTTCTCTGAAATGCTTTCTTTCTTCTTGATCAGGATGGGCTGCAGTGTGAATGTGCAACGGTTCCATGTGATTCAAAGATTCATAAATTTTAATCTGCTGTTGATACAAATGCAGACTGCAGAATAACCCTGAGCCATCAGCTGCGTTACAGTGTAATGAGAGAAAGATGTTGAGTTGCAAAGGACAGCACCGATGGGAAATACGGGAGGTTCAGTATCACCCTGGAGAATCGGCAGAAAGAGATGGGGTATGGTGAGGAGGCAAGGAACTGGGAGAATGGCTGGTAGGTGGGTACGGTAGCATAGTGGTTATGTTACTGGGCTAGTAATCCAGAGGCCTGGACTAAAATCCAGAGTCATGAGTTCAAATCCCGCCACGGCAGCTGGCGAATTTAAATTCAATTAATTAATTAAATTCAATTAATTAACTAAAAATCTGGAATTAAAATACTAGTATCAGTAATGATGGCCATGAAACTACCGGATTGTCGTAAAAACCCATCTGGTTCAATAATGCCCTTTCGGGAAGGAAACCTGCCGTCCTTCCCAGGTCTGGCCTATATGTGACTCCAGACCCACAGCAATGTGGTTGATTCTTAATTGCCCTCTGAGATGGCCTAGCAAGCCACTCAGTTGTAAAATCTCGCTACGAAAAGTCATAATAAGAATAAAACCGGACGGACCACCCGGCATCAGACCACGAGGCACCGGACACGACAACGGCAAAACACCAAGCCCAGTCGACCCTGCAAGGTCCTCCTTACCAACATCTGGGGACTTGTGCCAAAATTGGGAGAGCTGTCCCACAGACTAGTCAAGCAACAGCCTGACATAGCCATTCTCACAGAATCATACCTTTCAGCCAACGTCCCAGACTCTTCCATCACCATCCCTGGGTATGTCCTGTCCCACCGGCAGGACAGACCGACCAGAGGTGGCGGTACAGTGATATACAGTCAGGAGGGAGTGGCCCTGGGAGTCCTCAACATTGACTCTGGACCCCATGAAATCTCATGGCATCAGGTCAAACATGGGCAAGGAAACCTCCTGCTGATTACCACCTACCGTCCTCCCTCAGCTGATGAATCAGTCCTCCTCCATGTTGAACACCACTTGGAGGAAGCACTGAGGGTAGCAAGGGCACAGAATGTACTCTCATGCAACCTCATGGCCCGGCATATTCCTCACTCTACCATTACCAACAAGCCAGGGGATCAACCCTGGTTCAACGAGGAGTGTAGAAGAGCATGCCAGGAGCAGCACCAGGCGTACCTAAAAATGAGGTGCCAACCTGGTGAAGCTACAACTCAGGACTACATGCATGCTAAACAGCGGAAGCAACATGCTATAGACAGAGCTAAGCGATTCCACAACCAACGGATCAGATCAAAGCTCTGCAGTCCTGCCACATCCAGTCGTGAATGGTGGTGGACAATTAAACAACTAACGGGAGGAGGAGGCTCTGCAAACATCCCCATTCTCAATGATGGCGGAGTCCAGCACGTGAGTGCAAAAGACAAGGCTGAAGCGTTTGCAACCATCTTCAGCCAGAAGTGCCGAGTGGATAATCCATCTCAGCCTCCTCCCGATATCCCCACCATCACGGAAGCCAGTCTTCGGCCAATTCGATTCACTCCACGTGATATCAAGAAACGGCTGAGTGCACTGGATACAGCAAAGGCTATGGGCCCCGACAACATCCCAGCTGTAGCGCTGAAGACTTGTGCTCCAGAACGAGCTGCGCCTCTAGCCAAGCTGTTCCAGTACAGCTACAACACTGGCATCCACCTGACAATGTGGAAAATTGCCCAGGTATGTCCTGTCCACAAAAAGCAGGACAAATCCAATCCGGCCAATTACCGCCCCATCAGTCTACTCTCAATCATCAGCAAAGTGATGGAAGGTGTCATCGACAGTGCTATCAAGCGGCACTTACTCACCAATAACCTGCTCACCGATGCTCAGTTTGGGTTCCGCCAGGACCACTCGGCTCCAGACCTCATTACAGCCTTGGTCCAAACATGGACAAAAGAGCTGAATTCCAGAGGTGAGGTGAGAGTGACTGCCCTTGACATCAAGGCAGCATTTGACCGAGTGTGGCACCAAGGAGCCCTAGTAAAATTGAAGTCAATGGGAATCAGGGGGAAAACTCTCCAGTGGCTGGAGTCATACCTAGCACAAAGGAAGATGGTAGTGGTTGTTGGAGGCCAAGCATCTTAGCCCCAGGGCATTGCTGCAGGAGTTCCTCAGGGCAGTGTCCTAGGCCCAACCATCTTCAGCTGCTTCATCAATGACCTTCCCTCCATCATAAGGTCAGAAATGGGGATGTTCGCTGATGACTGCACAGTGTTCAGTTCCATTTGCAACCCCTCAGATAATGAAGCAGTCCGAGCCCGCATGCAGCAAGACCTGGACAACATCCAGGCTTGGGCTGATAAGTGGCAAGTAACATTCGCGCCAGATAAGTGCCAGGCAATGACCATCTCCAACAAGAGAGAGTCCAAACACCTCCCCTTGACATTCAACGGCATTACCATCGCCGAATCCCCCACCATCAACATCCTGGGGGTCACCATTGACCAGAAACTTAACTGGACCTGCCATATAAATACTGTGGCTACGAGAGCAGGTCAGAGGCTGGGTATTCTGCGGCGAGTGACTCACCTCCTGACTCCCCAAAGCCTTTCCACCATCTACAAGGCACAAGTCAGGAGTGTGATGGAATACTCTCCACTTGCCTGGATGAGTGCAGCTCCAACAACACTCAAGAAGCTCGACACCATCCAAGATAAAGCAGCCCGCTTGATTGGCACCCCATCCACCACCCTAAACATTCACTCCCTTCACCACCAGCGCACTGTGGCTGCAGTGTGTACCATCCACAGGATGCACTGCAGCAACTCGCCAAGGCTTCTTCGACAGCACCTCCCAAACCCGCGACCTCTACCACCTAGAAGGACCAGGGCAGCAGGCGCATGGAAACAACACCACCTGCACGTTCCCCTCCAAGTCACACACCATCCCAACTTGGAAATATATCGCCGTTCGTTCATTGTCGCTGGGTCAAAATCCTGGAACTCCCTTCCTAACAGCACTGTGGGAGAACCGTCACCACACGGACTGCAGCGGTTCAAGAAGGCGGCTCACCACCACCTTCTCAAGGGCAATTAGGGATGGGCAATAAATGCCGGCCTTGCCAGCGACGCCCACATCCCGTGAACGAATAAAAAAAATTAAAAAAAATTAGCCGAGGCATAGAACATAAGAGCAAGGAGGTTATGATGGAGCTGTATAAAACACTGGTTAGGCCACAGCTGGAGTACTGTGTGCAGTTCTGGTCGCCGCACTACAGGAAGGATGTGATCGCTTTGGAGAGGGTGCAGAGGAGATTCAGCAGGATGTTACCAGGGCTGGAGTGCTTCAGCTATGAAGAGAGACTGGGAAGATTGGGTTTGTTTTCCTTGGAGCAGAGGAGGCTGAGGGGGGACATGATTGAGGTGTACAAAATTATGAGGGGCACAGATAGGATGGATACTAAGGAGCTTTTTCCCTTCGTTGAGAGTTCTATAACAAGGGGGCATAGATTCAAGGTAAAAGGCGGGAGGTTTAGAGGGGATTTGAGAAAGAACTTTTTCACCCAGAGGGTGGTTGGAGTCTGGAACTCACTGCCTGAGAGGGTTGTGGAGGCAGGAACCCTCACAACATTCAAGAAGCATTTGGATGAGCACTTGAAATGCCATAGCATACAAGGCTACGGACCAAATGCTGGAATATGGGATTAGATTAGACAGGGCTTGATGGCCGGCGCGGACACGATGGGCCGAAGGGCCTCTATCCGTGCTGTATAACTCTATGACTCTAATATACACTCTCGTCCAATCTCTCATTAGAATATACACTCTCATTCATTCTCCTATTAGAATATACACTCTCATTCATTCCCCCATTAGAATATACACTCTCATTCATTCCCCATTAGAATATACACTCTCGTCCAATCTCCCATTAGAATATACACTCTCATTCATTCCCCCATTAGAATATACACTCTCATTCATTCCATTAGAATATACACTCTCGTCCAATCTCCCATTAGAATATACACTCTCATTCATTCTGCTATGAGCAAATACACTCTCATTCAATTTCCCATTAGAATTTACACTCCCATTCAATCTCATATTAGAGTATACACTCTCATTCAATGTCTCATTACAATATACACTCTCATTCATTCTCCTATTAGAATATAAACGCTCATTCAATTTGTTGGCCAGGGGCTGCAGAAAGTAACCTGAGATTCCCCAGTTGCTGATACACAGGCAAGAACAACTTTTGAACTGAAGTAACCTGAGTTCAGTCGCTGGCCTGAGCTGACTGGAACCGGTTTGAATTAGCCAGGTTTTGTGAAAGACAAAGGAGATGTGATAAGACACAAGTCCTTATTTAGAAAAGGAGTAATGAGGTAATGCTACCTAAGTCCTTGGGACAGAGCCAATGAGGAGAAGACACAGACTAGACGAGCAAGCCTAAACCAACGAGAGAGAGGCAGCACAGCTTGAAGAGATAAGATTCGGAATAAGAACGAAGGATCTGGGGCGTGGAGCCAGAGCGAAGACTCCGGAGATTAACCGTTGCGGAAGTGGAAGAACCTACGTCAGGGACATAGAGACGACGTTGAGAGAGAGGGAGAACGGAACGCCTGGCCAGCGTCAGCTGTCCTTTTTAGGTATTATCCTTTATATTCTGTGACCACTCAGGGAGTGTCAGAGAAACCTAGTGGGTGTGCGTTTAGATCTTAGTTTGGGTATAAAACTATATAACCTGGTGCAAACTGCATGTCTATATCTAACCAGACGTATAAGCTATATGTATATGATCTAACGGCGTGAATAAAGTGAATTGAGAGTTAAGAGAGAATTGACTCTTCTCCTCTTTGTACTAAACCAGAATATACACTCTCATTCATTCCCTATTAGAATATACACTCTCATTAATTCTCAAATTAGAATATACACTCTCATTCATTCCCCATTAGAATATACACTCTCATTCATTCCCCATTAGAATATACACTCTCATTCATTCCCCATTAGAATATACACTCTCATTAATTCTCAAATTAGAATATACACTCTCATTCAATCTCCCATTAGAATATACACTCTCATTCATTCCCCATTAGAATATACACTCTCATTCATTCCCCATTAGAATATACACTCTCATTCATTCCCCATTAGAATATACACTCTCATTCATTCCCCATTAGAATATACACTCTCATTTGTTCTCCCTGACCTGTATCCCAGAGTCAGTCAACATCTGTATCCCTGTTTCAGAGGTGGAACAGTGAGTATGAAGCCTCATCATTTGGGTATTGGCCTCACTGCCTTTTCCGGCCCTTCCTGCGTTGCACTGTTACCATGGCCGGCAATTTCCTCATAGCCAGTCGCGTTCCACTGCCGTAACTTTGCCGCAAGTGCGGAGTAAACGGCGTTTCCGATGAAGTTACGGCCCTGGAGCAGGGGCCAGCTCCGAGAGAAATTCGGGTCCATAATAGATTTTCCAATCAAGTTGAGCGACGACCCCCTGGTCTCACGTTTCCCGTTCCAGTCGCTCGCCGATACAGCTGGTTGCCCCACTCTGGGCCGCACCCCCTTTCCTGTAATCCTCTGTCTTGTAATGTTTCCTGCTGTGTCTCTCTGGCTGCTTTCACTGCAGTTCCTCTGAGTCTATCTCGGTTTTCTCAACCTCTCTGATGTCTCTTCTGATCACAGTGTAGCTCACTGCTTTCTTCTTTTAGTTTTAATCTTACTTGGGTTTGAATTATTTACTGAATCACTAATTGGCTGGAAACGCTCCTAACACCAAGTAGGATATTTTTGGAATTAACTCCCCTCGATTTAAAAAAAATATTGCTAAACTCTAGAACTTTTGATGCTCGAAAAATCTTTTGAGTTCGACAAATGAATCTTTGGAGTGGCCCAGATTAAGTGCCATTACTTTTATTCTCCTGCCCGCTCCCCACTCCATTCCCATTCTCATCACCAACCACACAAAACCTACAAAACAAGGGTTTGGGTGGATTGCATAGAATCACACAGAATTTACAGCACAGAAACAGGCCATTCGGCCCAACTGCTCCATGCCGGTGTTTATGCTCCACACGAGCCTCCTCCCTCTCGATTACATCTCACCCTATCAGCACATCCTTCTACTCCCTTCTCCCTCATGTGTTTATCGAGCTTCCCCTTAAATGTATCTGTTCTATTCGCCTCAACTACTCCTTGTGGGAGTGAGTTCCACATTCTCACCACTCTCTGGGTGAAGAAGTTTCTCCTGAATTCCCGATTGGATTTATTAGTGACTATCTTATATTTATAGCTTCTAGTTCTAGTCTCCCCCACAAGTGGAAACATTTTCTCTACGTCTACTCTATCAAACTCTTTCATTATCTTAAAGACCTCTGTCAGGTCACCCCTCAGCCTTCCGTTTTCTGGAGAAAAGAACCCCAGCCTGTTCAGCCTTTCCTGATAGGTATAACCTCTCAGTTTTGGTATCATTCTTGGAAATCATTTTTGCCCCTTCTCCAGTTCTTCTATATCCTTTTTTTTTAATATGGAGACCAGAACTGTGCACAATACTCCAAGTGTGGTCTAAACAAGGTTCTGTGTAACTTTAACATAACTACAATGGAACTTGGAAGCATTATGAGCTAAATGCAATGGCCACTTAGTATCCCCGATTGGGAAGATTCCAGGTTTGATCCCCAGTCTGTGGTAAGTTTGTTGACCTGAGCTGGAGGCAATTGGCCTCAGCGTCCTTGTGTTGAGGAGGTGGGGAGTTAATGAGGATCCTGATTGGTGTCCAGAAACCGCAACTGGAAAGTGTGGTCATTGGGTGGGAACAGGATTGGACTCAGTAGTGATGCTCTCCATCGTCGAATACCCCCGCCGACTCTCACAGTTCTTGGGTTAGATTTGGCTCAGTTGGTAGCACAGTACTGGCACTGGGAGTGTCATCCTGGATTATGTGGCTTAAGTCTCTGGAGTGGGGCTTGAACCCGCGACCTTCTGACTCAGGCGAGAGTGCCACCCACTGAGCCAAGCTGAACAAAGCAGACACGGGAGGTCCCCAGTTAAAACCTGCCCTTTTTTTAAAGGAGTTGATCGAAACAGCACCAACTGCTTTTAGTGGAAGTCCATTTCACAAATCCATTGTCTGTCGGGAAAGATTCCCTTCTCCTCTCTGACCTTGCTCATTATGACCAATAGTTACCTGGTCGGTATCCATTATATATACTGCACGCACACACTGGGGCAGATTTCGACCTTGTGCGATAGTGTAAAACGGGTGATAGCGAATCGGCCGCCCGTTTCACATCTCCCCCGATTCATATTTCCATTGACGTCAGTGAAAAATAAGAATCAGCAGAGCTGTGAATCGGGCCGTCAATACACTGTCGTCCAATGTCGGAAATCCCCCCACTGACTGTTAGTCAATACAACATGCAGTACCGTCTTGTGTTTTAGTCCTTGGTGTCTTACAGTAGCAGAGGGAGTACAGGGAGGAGGGGCAGACTGTAGGGGATAAGATGCTTTCCTTCCCAGGATATTTTCAGGCCCAGAGCAATTTGGCAGTAGTGTTTGTGTCGTTAAAAAAAAAAATCAACATCAAGAAAAAAAGAAAGGTCTTACATTTCTATAGCGCCTTTCACCACCCCAGGCTGTCCCAGAGCGCTTTACAATGAAGTACTTTGAAGCGTAGTCACTGTTGTAATGTAGAAAATGCGACAGCCAACTTGCGCACAACAAGATCCCACAAACAGCAATGAGATAAATGACCAGATAATCTGTTTTGGTGTAAACGTAATCAATTACACACTTAACTAGAATAACCTTCTGTGATTTCTCATGCATTGCTTGTAGCTGCAAAACTCATATTGTGCTTTCCATCTGTAGCAAAGTAAATGCAGATGTTAGCAGAATAAATCTGCCATCAAAAAGCAACACAATATTGATTAACAATGAATTCAGTGTGTGGGTGGCGTGGGATCAGACGGAGAGCTGCCTTCAGCTCACACCGTCCACAGATCAGCTGCCAAATCGCAGCATGGTGGGACGATGCCTAAGAGTAAGTTATCTGTCTGTCCCGTCAGTCACAGGACCCGGGTGGTCTGGGAAGAGAAGGTGGGAGAAAAAGATCGGGGACAGGAAAGACTGAAGCAGACATCGAGTCAGCTGCACAGCACCAGGCGAAGCGGGATTTCAGAGCAGAACTTGGGGTCTGATTAAAAAAAAACACAGCTGTTGACTGACTCTGGGGTACAGGTGTTGACTGACTCTGGGGTACAGGTGTTGACTGACTCTGGGGTACAGGTGTTGACTGACTCTGGGGTACAGGTGTTGACTGACTCTGGGGTACAGGTGTTGACTGACTCTGGGGTACAGGTGTTGACTGACTCTGGGGTACAGGTGTGGACAGACTCTGGGGTACAGATGTTGACTGACTCTGGGGTACAGATGTTGACTGACTCTGGGGTACAGATGTTGACTGACTCTGGGATCCCTTTGGCTGTGCGATAATTCAGCAGAGCAAAGAGATAGGCTTAGTTCAAACGCATTCGTACTCCAAGGTCCAATTCAAATTCAGCTAGTTTCATGCTCCTCTAGAGAAACAAAGGAAGAGCCTGCATTTATATAGCGCCTTCCACGGCCTCAGGACTTCCCAAAGTTCTTTACAGCCAATTAGGTACTTTTGAAGTGTAGCCACTGTTGTAATGTAGGAAATGCAGCAGCCAAGTTGCACACAGGAAGATCCCACAAACAGCAATGAGATAAATGACCCGATCATCTGTTTTAGTGATGTTGGTTTAGGGGACAAATATTGGCCCCAGGACACCGGGGAGAATTGCCCTGCTTTTCTTCAAATAATGCCATGGGATTATTTTGTCCGTCTGAGTGGGCAGTGCTCCCTCAGTACTGCACTGAAGTGTCAGCCTCGATGGCTGGGAGTGATGGTGAGAGCGGAGAGGAGAACTGTGCCAATTAATGGGGAGAGGTTCAAGATTGACAGCATGAACTGGGAAACCAAGTGCAGGAGTTGAGGAGTGCCGGTGGGAACCAGGGTGCAGGGAATCAAGGGAATAACGGCGACAACTGTAGGAACAAATTAACAATCAGATTTAGCGACAGAGAGGGTTGTCTGTGGATACATCCACAATAGCCCACAAATTCTCTGCAAGAAATGAGAGCAAGTCCATGCAATCTTTGCCACAATGTTCCACTGTACAAGTGATGGGATGGTAGTTATACCTACAGCATGACTTAAGGACAGCCCATGGCCCCACTGCACTTTCAGTCTAACAACATGCTTTGCGCCATTGTTTTTGAGTTATCAGTTTCTGTTAATTTTAGCTTGGCCTTTAGGACGTAGTGCGGTCATAGGATGACTGCTTAGGAAATCAAGAAATGACAAACTAGACCAGCAAAGGGCACTATTCTGAGGCTGGGGGCAGGTACCTTGATGGGACAGTGTAGAGGGAGCTTTACTCTGTATCTAACCCATGCTGTACCTGCCCTGAGAGTGTTTGATGGGACAGTGCAGAGGGAGCTTTACTCGGTATCTAACCCGTGCTGTACCTGCCCTGGGAGTGTTTGATGGGACAGTGTAGAGGGAGCTTTACTCTGTATCTAACCCGTGCTGTACCTGCCCTGGGAGTGTTTGATGGGACAGTGTAGAGGGAGCTTTACTCTGATTCTAACCCTGTACCTGCCCTGGGAGTGTTTGATGGGACAGTGTAGAGGGAGCTTTACTCTGTATCTAACCCTGTACCTGCCCTGGGAGTGTTTGATGGGACAGTGTAGAGGGAGCTTTACTCTGTATCTAACCCTGTACCTGCCCTGGGAGTGTTTGATGGGACAGTGTAGAGGGAGCTTTACTCTGTATCTAACCCATGCTGTACCTGCCCTGGGAGTGTTTGATGGGACAGTGTAGAGGGAGCTTTACTCTGTACGTTGTATCCGGGAGTGCACCATGTAGAAAGCAAGTGCTGGAATTAAAGGACTCCGTTCTGAAGCAGCAAAGTGCCACAACATGATGAAAACAGAACTACACATAAAAGTGGGTGAGAGGGAGCTGGAGCCGAGATCTGGCTTTAATGGAGAGATGCAGGCCGGATAAATCATATTGAAAAATGCACTGGTGTCAGCACAGTTAAGACTGTAATAACACTAACGTACATTGTCTATTTCAAGCTACACTCGTGATTAGCCTCCACATGACAATGTCCCAAACTTGCTGCCTGCAATGACATTGACTTTGACCTCGAGCAGAACAGAACACTGCAATAAGCAATTTCTCCCCTGATCGAACAAGTTGTATGACTCACTTCTGCTCGATATTGAAACTGCATTCTGACTGCGATTGTGTTGTAACAACATTTCCTGACCATAAATCGGACTTTATATTAAACACCCGGTAATTATTTAAAACTTCAGGATTGCGGAGTTAATAAAACTTTTGGAACTTTTAATTCTGAACCAAAAATGAACAAAGTTGCTGCCAATTGACATTTAAAGATGGTTTCTGGGAGACTGGTACATTAGGAATGGCGAGACGAGAAAGGTCCATCGAATTCGCCTTCACCCATCCTGGTAGTCACATGATGCAATGACAGGAACATAGGAACATAGGAACAGGAGTAGGCCATTCAGCCCCTCGTGCCTGCTCCGCCATTTGATAAGATCATGGCTGATCTGTGATCTAACTCCATATACCTGCCTTTGGCCCATATCCCTTAATACCTTTGGTTGCCAAAAAGCTATCTATCTCAGATTTAAATTTAGCAATTGAGCTAGTATCAATTGCCGTTTGCGGAAGAGAGTTCCAAACTTCTACCACCCTTTGTGTGTAGAAATGTTTTCTAATCTCACTCCTGAAAGGTCTGGCTCTAGTTTTTAGACTGTGCCCCCTACTCCTAGAATCCCCAACCAGCGGAAATAGTTTCTCTCTATCCACTCTATCTGTTCCCCTTAATATCTTATAAACTTCAATCAGATCACCCCTTGACCTTCTAAACTCTAGAGAATACAACCCCAATTTGTGTAATCGCTCCTCGTAACTTAACCCTTGAAGTCCGGGTATCATTCTAGTAAACCTACGCTGCACTCCCTCCAAGGCCAATATGTCCTTCCGAAAGTGCGGTGCCCAGAACTGCTCACAGTACTCCAGGTGCGGTCTAACCAGGGTTTTGTATAGCTGCAATATGATAATGGAGTTGTTGACTAATCACAGCAATCAATCTCTATCAGTGAGTCTCCAACAGACCCAGACATGAGGCGAGGAAAACCCCCAGTGGTGGAGAGCTTTGGGAACCAGAGGTCCAAAGTCACCTGTTCCTCCCGAGCACGTTACACTCACCACACGTCATGTCTCAAATCACTCAAGACATCTGGTGAACGGGGACACGAGCCCCCTGGGTGAGCTGCAAAGCCAGGCTGATGCAGTGCTGTCGGAAGGTGGGGCCGGTACAGCACATGTAAATGTGAGTGTTTGTTTCCTCACTGAGTGTTGAACTGTAACGGTTACAGACTGACCCCGTGTGGAGAGGTTGGCAAATGATGGTTCACATTCCTTTGTCATAGTATCATAGTAAGTACAGCACGGAAGGAGGCCATTCGGCCCATCATGCCAGTGCCGGCTCTTTGAAAGAGCGATCCAATTAGTCCCATTCCCCTGCTCTTCCCCTAGAGCCCTTCAAATTCTTTCCCTTCGAGGGTTTGAATATAAGGGGTCCGGCCCTTAATGTTGGAACAGGGAGCCTACAAGCCTTCCCGACCAAGAGAGGAGGGAATCCGCCATCACTCCTGTTCCCGCTCCTAGGCTATCCTCAACAACAACAACAACTTGCATTTATATAGCGCCTTTAACATAGTAAGATGTCCCAAGGTGCTTCACAGGAGCGATTATCAAACAAAATTTGACACCGAGACACATAAGGAGATATTAGGACAGGTGATCAAAAGCTTGGTCAAAGAGGTAGGTTTTAAGGAGTGTCTTAAAGGAGACAGAGGTAGAGAGGCGGAGAGGTTGAGGGAGGGAATTCCAGAGCTTAGGGCCCAGGCAGCTGAAGGCACGGCCGCCAATGGTGGAGCGATTAAAATCGGGGATGCACAAGAGGCCAGAATTGGAGGAGCGCAGAGATCTCGGAGGGTTGTAGGGCTGGAGAAGGTCACAGAGATAGGGAGAGGGGGCGAGGGCCATGGGGGGGATTTGAACACGAGGATGAGAATTTTAAAATCCCGGACCGGGAGCCAATGTCAGTCAGCGAGCACAGGGGGTGATGCACTTCCCAACGTCCTGCCCAGCACTGCTAGAGATCTGGGAAAGGTGGAGCGGGTCAGATAATCACGCATCAAAAATAATCCACCAGCCTGAGCGGGAAGGGTCACCTTCAGCCAGAATGAAGATGGCAGAGCTGGAACCAATGTCTCCAGAGGTGGTCAGCTCAGACCCCCCTTCCGAGGAGAGTTTCTGCACCTCCAACACACGCTTCCAAAGGTGGGCTTGTTTTCTATTCATTCTCGGGATGCGGGCGTCGCTGGAATGGCCGGCATTTATTGCCCATCCCCTCGTTGTCCTTGGGAAGGTGGTTGTTGGCCTTCTTCTTTGAACCATTGGGCAGCTGTTTGATACAACAGAGTAGCTCGCTAGACCACTTCAGAGGGGCAGTTAAGAGTCAACCACATGCGGTGTGGGGACTGGAATCACGGATAGGCCCAGACCGGGTAAGGACGGCAGGTTTCCTTCCCTAAAGGATATCAGTGAACCGGTTGGGTTTTTACGACAATCCGACAGCTTCACAGTCACTGTTACTGATGCCAGCTTTTTATTTCCAGACTTTTTAAAGTTGAATTCAAATTCTCAAACTGCCACAGTGGGATTTGATCTCACGTCCTGTGGATTATCAGTCCAGGCCTCTGGGTTACAAAATCAGAAACACAATCACTACCCTGTTAGAGGCAATCCTGTGAGTTAAAAAGGGTAGAGTCTATCGCACTAAACTGGAAAGAGAAAGAGGTTATAATTATCAGGAAAGACTGAACAGGCTGGGGATTTTTTTCTCTAGAAAAGAGAAGGCTGAGGGGTGACCTGATAGAGGTCTTTAAGATTATGAAAGGGTTCGATAGGGTAGACGTAGAGAAAATGTTTCCACTTGTGGGGGAGACCAGAACTAGAGGTAATAAATATAAGATAATCACTAATAAATCCAATAGGGAATTCAGGAGAAACGTCTTCACCCAGAGAGCGGTGAGAATGTGGAACTCACTCCCACAAGGAGTGGTTGAGGCGAATAGAACAGATACATTTACGGGGAAGTTAGATAAACACATGAGGGAGAAAGGAATAGAAGGATATGCTGATAGGGTGAGATGAAATAGGGTGGGAGGAGGCTCGTGTGGAGCATAAACACCGGTTTTGTCCTTTTGGGCCGAATGGCCTGTTTCTGTGCTGTAAATTCTGTGTAATTCGATGTAAAACAACATGACCTTCCTGCGCACTTGATGGTGCGCCGCTGCGTTTGAGCGACTGAAGTGTCACCTTAAATGAGCAGCAGACGCCCAGTGAGCTGATGTTTGAAGTCTGGGCCAGTGTTTTATTAATAATTACTTCACGTGAGCCCAGAACAAGCTTAATTAATTAGAGAGTGCTGCGAGATAATGAGAAGTGAAACAAAAAAAAAAATTCTTTGAAGACAAGCTGGCAAGCAGATTGTACGAAGGAAGGCAGCTGGCTGTTGTTTCCAAATCGATACCGGCCTAGAAATGGAATCTGCAGAGTGCGGTGCATGACTGCCAGATCGGAGTGATCTGCAGACTCAATATCACATCCTAATCTTCAAATCCCCCACCCTGGGCCCCGGCTCAACGCACTCTTCCTCCTCCCTCCATCCGAAATTGAGATCCATCCCATCATCACCTACTCTAGTTCATCTCTTCCCATAACTCAAGTCTTTCCACCTTCCAACTCTTAAAAGCCACCTATTTCTTGATTTACTTTTGCTTTCACTCTTAATCTTTTAACCCTTGCTCCCTGCACTCTGTGGTTTGGCCTTTCACCCACATTTCTCAACAAAACAAACCCTTCCCCAGAGCCAGGAAGAGTAAATCCATCAGTCAGTCATCCCCGTGGATTATTAAAGGTCCCCCATCTCCCACCCTGTCGCAATTGATGTCATGACTTGAAAAGTGGGAGGTATGAACATCATACGATCGGGCTAAAGCCATTAGGCCCAGCGTACCTGTTCTCTTTTTTGATAAATCAACTGCACTCAGCCACCTCTTCACCTAACCCTCCAGTCCCTCCTCACTCACTCCCCAATCCCTCCTCACTCACTCCCCAATCCCTCCTCACTCACTCCCCAATCCCTCCTCACTCACACCCCAATCCCTCCTCACTCACACCCCAATCCCTCCTCACTCACACCCCAATCCTTCCTCACTCATTCCCCAATCCCTCTACACCTAACCCTCCAATCCCTCTTCACTCACTCCCCAATCCATTCTCACTCTAACCCAATCCATTCCCACTCTAACCCCCAATCCATTCCCACTCTAACCCAATCCATTCTCACTCTAACCCCTAATCCATTCTCACTCTAACCCCCAATCCATTCTCACTCTAACCCCCAATCCATTCTCACTCTAATCCAATCCATTCTCACTCTAACCCCCAATCCATTCTCACTCTAATCCAATCCATTCTCACTCTAACCCCCAATCCATTCTCACTCTAACCCCCAATCCATTCTCACTCTAACCCCCAATCCATTCTCACTCTAATCCAATCCATTCTCACTCTAATCCAATCCATTCTCACTCTAACCCCCAATCCATTCTCACTCTAACCAAATCCATTCTCACTCTAACCCCCAATCCATTCTCACTCTAACCCCCAATCCATTCTCACTCTAACCCCCAATCCATTCTCACTCTAACCCCCAATCCATTCTCACTCTAACCCCCAATCCATTCTCACTCTAATCCAATCCATTCTCACTCTAACCCCCAATCCATTCTCACTCTAACCCCCAATCCATTCTCACTCTAACCCCCAATCCATTCTCACTCTAACCCCCAATCCATTCTCACTCTAACCCCCAATCCATTCTCACTCTAATCCCCAATCCATTCTCACTCTAACCAAATCCATTCTCACTCTAACCCCCAATCCATTCTCACTCTAACCAAATCCATTCTCACTCTAACCCCCAATCCATTCTCACTCTAACCCCCAATCCATTCTCACTCTAACCCCCAATCCATTCTCACTCTAACCCCCAATCCATTCTCACTCTAATCCAATCCATTCTCACTCTAACCCCCAATCCATTCTCACTCTAACCCCCAATCCATTCTCACTCTAACCCCCAATCCATTCTCACTCTAACCAAATCCATTCTCACTCTAACCCCCAATCCATTCTCACTCTAACCCCCAATCCATTCTCACTCTAACCCCCAATCCATTCTCACTCTAACCCCCAATCCATTCTCACTCTAATCCAATCCATTCTCACTCTAACCCCCAATCCATTCTCACTCTAACCCCCAATCCATTCTCACTCTAATCCAATCCATTCTCACTCTAACCCCCAATCCATTCTCACTCTAACCCCCAATCCATTCTCACTCTAACCCCCAATCCATTCTCACTCTAATCCCCAATCCATTCTCACTCTAACCCCCAATCCATTCTCACTCTAACCCCCAATCCATTCTCACTCTAACCCCCAATCCATTCTCACTCTAACCCCCAATCCATTCTCACTCTAACCCCTAATCCATTCTCACTCTAATCCAATCCATTCTCACTCTAACCCCTAATCCATTCTCACTCTAATCCAATCCATTCTCACTCTAACCCCCAATCCATTCTCACTCTAACCCCCAATCCATTCTCACTCTAACCCCCAATCACTACTCACCATAACCTCAGTACTGCACTGAAGTTTCAGCCTGGATTATGTGCTTAAGTCTCTAGAGAGCGACTATTTGAAGAAAAGCAGGAAGTTCTTCTGGTGTCCAGGCCAACATTTAACTGTTAATCAGATCACTAAAACAGACAATCTGGTAATTTATCTCATTTCTGTTTATGGACCTTGCTGTGGGCAATTTGGCTGCTGCGTTTCCTATATTATAAGTGACTACACTTCAAAAGTAATTAATTGGTTATAAAGCGCCTAGGGACATCCTGAGGTCATGAAAGGTGTGATATAAATGCAAGTTCTTTCTTTCTTTACACGGGGCATGGGAGGGGTAGGGGGAGGGGTAGGGGGAGGGGGCGGTGCTGCTGAACAGGTGACCAGGAAGAGCAGCTTAGGTTTGGGTAACTGGGTGCATTGCAGAAGGACCTTCTTCATCTGAATCGAACAAAGACACAGAGACTGTTGGGAGGAGGGAGAGAAAGAGCAAGAAGACACTTAGAAAAGAATAACTGGATTTGGCAGAGTCAACATGGATTTATGAAAGGGAAATCATGTTAGACAAACCTATTGGAGTTCCCTGAGGATGTAACTGGTAGAACAGATAAGGGGAAACCAGTGGATGTGGTTATTTGGATTTTCAGAAGGCTTTTGATAAAGTCCCACACAGGAGGTTGATGAACAAAGAAAGAACACAGGGAATTGGGGATTATATAAAGGCATGGATTGAGAATTGGTTAACAGTCCGAAAACAGAGAGTAGGAATAAACGGGTCTTTTTCAGGTTGGCAGGCAGTGACTAGTGGGGTACCGCAGGGATCGGTGCTTGGGCCCCAGCTATTCACAATCTGTATCAATGATTTCGCTGAGGGGACCAAATGTAATATTTCCAAGTTTGCTGATGACACAAAACTAAGTGGGAATGTGAGTTGTGAGGAGGATGCAGAGAGGCTTCAAGGGGATATGGACAGGCTAAGTGGGTGGGCAAGAACATGTCAGGTGGAATATAATGTGGAAAAATGTGAAGTTATCCACTTTGGTAGGAAAAACAGAAATGCAGAGTATTTTTTAAATGGTGAGAGATTGGGAAATATTGATGTTCAAAGGGACCTGGGTGTCCTTGTACATGAGTCACCGAAAGCTAACATGCAGGTGCAGCAAGCAATCAGGAAGGCAAACGGTATGCTGGCCTTTATTACAAGAGGATTTGAGTACAGGAGTAAAGGTGTCGTACTGCAATTATATCGGGCCTTGGTGAGACCACACCTGGAGTATTGTGTACAATTTTGATCTCCTTACCTAAGAAAGGATATACTTGCCATAGAGGGAGTGCAGCGAAGGTTCACCAGACTGATTCCTGGGATGGCGGGATTGTCGTATGAGGAAAGATTGAGTAGACTAGGCCTGTATTCTCTGGAGTTTAGAAGAATGAGAGGTGATCTCATTGAAACATACAAAATTCTTACAAGGCTCGACAGGGTAAATGCAAAAAGGATGTTTCCCCTGGCTGGGGAGTCTAGAACCAGGGGTCACAGTCTCAGGATATGGGGTAGGCCATTTAGGACTGAGATGAGGAGAAATTTCTTCACTCAGAGGGTGGTGAATCTTTGGAATTCTCTACCCCAGAGGGCTGTGGAGGCTCAGTCATTGAGTACATTCAAAACAGAGACCGATAAATTTCTAGATATTAAAGGCATCAAGGGATATGGAGATGGTGCAGGAAAATGCCGTTGAAGTAGATGATCAGCCATGATCTTATTGAATGGCGGAGCAGGCTCGAGGGGCCGGATGGCCTACTCCTCTCCTATTTCTTATGTTCTTATGAGTTGACTCTTGTATTTGAATTTACAATCATATTATCATCGTATGTTACGGGACAGAAGGGGGCCATTCAGCCCATTGTGCTTGTGCCGGCTTTTTGAAAGAGCTATCCAATTAGTCCCATTCCCTGATCTTTCCCCCCATAGCCCTGCAATTTTTTTCCCTTCAAGTATTTATCCAATTCCCTTTTGAAAGTTACTATTGAATCTGCTTCCACCGCCCTCTCAGGCAGCGCATTCCAGATCATAACAACTCGCTGCGTAAAAAAATGTTCCCTCATGTCACCTCTGGTTCTTTTGCCGATCACCTTAAATCTGTGTCCTCTGGTTACTGACCCTCCTGCCACTGGAAACAGTTTCTCCTTTTATACTCTATTAAAACCGTTCATGATTTTGAACACCTCTATCAAATCTCCCCTTAACCTTCTCTGCTCTAAGAAGCACAGCCCCAGCTTCTCCAGTCTCTCCACATAACTGAAGTCCCTCATCCCTGGTACCATTCCAGTAAATCTCCTCTGCACCCTCTCTAAGGCCTTCACATCCTTCCTAAAGTGTGGTGCCCAGAATTGAACACAATCCTCCAGCTGAGGCCGAACCAGTATTTATAAAGGTTTAGCATAACTTCCTTGCTTTTATACTCTGCCTCTGTTAATAAAGCCCAGGATCTCATATGCTTTTTTAACAGCCATCTCAACTTGTCCTGCCACCTTCAAAGATTTGTGTATGTGCACCCCCAGGTCTCTCTGTTCCTGCACCCCATTTAAAGTTGTACCATTTAGTTTATATTGCCTCTCCTCATTCTTCCTACCAAAATGTATCACTTCACACTTCTCTGTGTTAAATTTCACCTGTCATGTTTCTGCCCATTTCACCAGTCTGTCTCTGTCCTCCTGAAGTCTGTTACTATCCTCCACACTGTTTACAATATTCCTGAGTTTTGTGTCATCTGCAAACTTTGAAATTATACCCTCTATACCCAAGTCCAGGTCATTAATATATACCAAAAAGAGCAGTGGTCCTAATACTGACCCCTGGGGAACACCACTGTAAACTTCCCTCGAGTCTGAGAAACAACCGTTCACCACTTCTCTCTGCTCTCTGTCCCTTAGCCAATTTTTCTATCCATGCTGCCACTGTCCCTTTAATCCCATGGGCTTTAATTTTGCTAACTATTATGTGACACTTTATCAACTGCCTTTTGAAAGTCCATATACACAACATCAACCGCACTCCCCTCATCGACCCTCTCCGTTACTTCATCAAAGAACTCAATCAAGTTAATCAAACACGACATTCCTTTAACAAATCCAAAGTAAACGTGGCACTTGGTGTTTGACGTTAGTCCTGACTGGCCTGTAATTGCGGGGTTCATCCCTCTCCCCTTTTTTGAACAGGGGTGTATCATTTGCAATCCTCCAGCACTGCCCCCATATCTAATGAGGATTGGAAAATTGTGGCCAGAGCCTCCGCAATTTCCACCCTTACTTCCCTCAGTAACTTAGGATGCCTCCCATCTGCACCAGGTGACTTTCCTACTTTGAGTACTGCCAATCTCAAGTACCTCCTCTTTATTTTTATCCTATCCAATATTGCTACTACCTCCCCCTTTACTGCTACAATGGCAGCATCCTCTTCTCCAGTGAAGACGGATGCAAAGTATTCATTTAGTACCTCAGCCTCCACAAGATGATCTCCTTTTTTGTCCCTTATCGGTCCCACCCTTCCTTTGACTACCCTATTACTATTTATATGTTTATAAAAGACTTCTAGGTTCCCTTTTATGTTAGCTGCTAATCTATTCTCATACTCTCTCTTTGCCACTATTATTCCCTTTTTTAGATCTCCTCATTCTGTATTCAGCCTGGTTCTCTACTGTATTATGAACCTTACATTCATCATAAACCTCCTTTTTCTGTTTCATTTTAATCTCTATAACTTTAGTCATCCAGGGAGCTCCAGCTTTGGATGCCCTTCCTTTCTCCCTTGTGGGAATGTGTCTATTCTGCACCTGAACCATCTCCTCCTTGTTCCTCCCATTGTTCAATTACTGTTTTGCCTGCCACTTTTTGATTCCAATCCACCTGGGCAAGATCCCCTTCTAATTCACTGAAATTAGCCCTTCTCCAGTTAAGCATTTTCACATTTGATTGTTCCTTGTCCTTTTCCATAACTTTTCTAAACTTAATGATATTATAAGACCATAAGACCATAGGAGATAGGAGCAGGAGTAGGCCATTCGGCCCCTCGAGCCTGCTCCGCCATTTAATGAAATCTTGGCTGATCTGATTTTTACCTCAACTCCACTTTCCCGCCCTTTCCCCATATCCTTTGACTCCCTCGCTGATCAAAAATTTGTCTAACTCACTCTTGAATGTATTCAATGACTCAGCCTCCACAGCTTTTTGGGGTAAAGAATTCCAAAGATTCAAGACCCTTTGGGAGAAGAAATTCCTCCTCATTTCCATCTTAAACGGGCGATCCCTTATTCTGAGACTATGCTCCTAGTTTTAGATTCCCCCATGAGGGGTAACATCCTCTCAGCATCTACCCGATCGAGTCCCCTCAGAATCTTGTCTGTTTCAATAAGATCTCCTCTCATTCTTCTAAACTCCAATGAGTATAGACCCAACCTGTTCAATCTTTCCTCATAAGACAACCCTTCCATACCCGGAATCAACCTAGTGAACCTTCTCTGAACTGCCTCCAATGCAAGTATGTCCTTCCTTAAATAAGGGCACCAGAACTGTACGCAGTACTCCAGGTGTGGTCTCACCAGCACCCTGTACAGTTGTAGCATGACTTCCCTGCTTTTATACTCCATCCCCCTAGAAATAAAGGCCAATATTCTTTTTGCCTTCTGGATTACCTGCTGCACCTGTATGTTGATTTTTTGTGTTTCATGTACGAGGACACCCAGATCCCTCTGTAGTTAAGCCCATTCGCTTAACCTGTCAATATCCATTTGCCGACACTTTGTGTCCTCATCACAACTTGCTTTTCCACCTATCTTTGTATCATCAGCAAATTTAGCCACAAGACAACCCTGTTCCTTCATCCAAGTCATTGATATATATTGTAAATAGTTGAGGCCCCAGCACTGAGCCCTGCTGCACCCCACTAGTTACAGATTGTCATTTTAAAAATGACCCTTTTATCCCGACTCTTTGTTTTCTGTTAGTTAGCCAATCCTCTATCCATGCCAGTATATTACCCCCAACACCATGAGCTCTTATCTTGTGCAGTAATCTTTTATGTGGCACCTTATCGAATGCCTTTTGGAAATCCAAATATACTGCGTCCATTGGTTCCCCTTTATCCACCCTGCCCGTTACTTCCTCAAAGAACTCCAATAAATGTCAGACATGATTTCTCCTTCATAAAACCATGTTGACTCTCCTTGATTGTATTATGAGTCTCCAAATATCCAGCTACTACTTCCTTATTATGATCACTGTTCCCTAAATGCTCCCCCACTGAAACATGCTCCACTTGCCCCACTTCATTTCCCAGCACTAGATCCAGCATTGCTTCCTTCCTCATTGGGCTGGAAACACACTGATTGAGAAAGTTCTCCTGTACACATTTCAGGAATTCCTCCCCTTCTTTGCCCTTTACACTGTTACTATCCCAGTCCACATTGGGATAATTGAAGTCCCCCATTATCACTACTCTATAGTTCTTGCATCTTTCTGTAATTTGCCTGCAAATGTTCTCCTCTATCTCCTTCCCACTATTTGATGGCCGATATTATACACCCAGTAGCATGACAGCTCCTCTATTGTTCCTTAATTCTAACCAAATAGATTCTATCTTTGACCCCTCAACTACATCATCCCTTTCCAGTTCTGTAATAGCTTCTTGGATCAATACCGCTACAACCTAACCCTCCCCCTTTCTTTTCTTCCCTATTTTTCCTGAATGCCTTGTAGCCAGGAATATTAAGTCCCCAGTCCTCCCTTCTTTGAGCCAGGTCTCTGTTATTGTCACTATATCACAGTCCCATGTGACGACTGGAGTCTGCATCTCACCAACCTTATTCACCACGCTCCATGCATTTACAAACAGTGATAGAGGACACTTACTGACTGTTTACAATGGATAAATTCTACTCAATAGCACAGTGATGATCAGATTGTGTCAGCAATGCTGAAAGAGGGAGGCGTGGACAGAAAATTTGCACACTTATTAAAGATTATCCTGATTGCCACTCACCCAGAGTAAGTGGCATCTATAGCAACAAGGAGAGAAAACACAGGGGGAGATTATTAATTATTTAGCTTTTGAATAATAAATGGAAACAGCCTTGTAATCAACACTCCAACATTTCAGGGTGTGTTTATCTTAGCTGCACGGGAGAAAGTAAAGGATCAGAAATCTGTGTTCGTGCAAAGATCAGAGTGATGATGGTGTCAGAAGCTCAATACTTCACATCTGCAGGAAGTGGGCCTGGTCTGTTGCAAGTGCCTCCCTCCACACACAACAACTGGGTTTGCCCACTCGTCAGGAAGCTGCACGTTAATACAGACTGTGTGTGACGGTCTTTAAAAACACAATGTGTTTATTTATAATCCAGACTGCGTGTGACGGTCTTTATATAACACACTGTGTTCATTTATAATCCAGACTGTGTGTGACGGTCTTTATATAACACACTGTGTTTATTTATAGTCCAGACTGCGTGTGACGGTCTTTATATAACACACTGTGTTTATTTATAGTACAGACTGTGTGTGACGGTCTTTATATAACACACTGTGTTTATTTATAATCCAGACTGTGTGTGACGGTCTTTATATAACACACTGTGTTTATTTATAGTGCAGACTGCGTGTGACGGTCTTTATATAACACACTGTGTTTATTTATAATCCAGACTGTGTGTGACGGTCTTTATATAACACACTGTGTTTATTTATAGTGCAGACTGCGCGTGATGGTCTTTATATAACAGTGTTTATTTATAGTGCAGACTGCATGTGACGGTCTTTATATAACACACTGTGTTTATTTATAATGCAGACTGCGCGTGATGGTCTTTATATAACAGTGTTTATTTATAGTGCAGACTGCATGTGACGGTCTTTATATAACACACTGTGTTTATTTATAGTGCAGACTGCATGTGACGGTCTTTATATAACACACTGTGTTTATTTATAATACAGACTGTGTGTGACGGTCTTTATATAACACACTGTGTTTATTTATAGTGCAGACTGCGCGTGATGGTCTTTATATAACAGTGTTTATTTATAGTGCAGACTGCATGTGACGGTCTTTATATAACACACTGTGTTTCTTTATAGTCCAGACTGTGTGTGACGGTCTTTATATAACACACTGTGTTTATTTATAGTACAGACTGCGTGTGACGGTCTTTAAAAAACACACTGTGTTTATTTATAGTGCAGACTGCGTGTGACGGTCTTTATATAACACACTGTGTTTATTTATAGTGCAGACTGTGTGTGACGGTCTTTATATAACACACTGTGTTTATTTATAGTGCAGACTGCGTGTGACGGTCTTTATATAACACACTGTGTTTATTTATAGTGCAGACTGTGTGTGACGGTCTTTATATAACACACTGTGTTTATTTATAGTGCAGACTGTGTGTGACGGTCTTTATATAACACACTGTGTTTATTTATAGTACAGACTGCGTGTGACGGTCTTTATATAACACACTGTGTTTATATATAGTCCAGACTGCGTGTGACGGTCTTTATATAACACACTGTGTTTATTTATAGTCCAGACTGTGTGTGACGGTCTTTATATAACACACTGTGTTTATTTATAGTACAGACTGCGCGTGATGGTCTTTATATAACACACTGTGTTTATTTATAGTGCAGACTGTGAGTGACGGTCTTTATATAACACACTGTGTTTATTTATAGTCCAGACTGTGTGTGACGGTCTTTATATAACACACTGTGTTTATTTATAGTGCAGACTGTGTGTGACGGTCTTTATATAACACACTGTGTTTATTTATAGTGCAGACTGCGTGTGACGGTCTTTATATAACACACTGTGTTTATTTATAGTACAGACTGCGTGTGACGGTCTTTATATAACACACTGTGTTTATTTATAGTCCAGACTGTGTGTGACGGTCTTTATATAACACACTGTGTTTATTTATAGTGCAGACTGTGTGTGACGGTCTTTATATAACACACTGTGTTTATTTATAGTACAGACTGCATGTGACGGTCTTTATATAACACACTGTTTATTTATAGTACAGACTGCATGTGACGGTCTTTATATAACACACTGTTTATTTATAGTACAGACTGCATGTGACGGTCGTTATATAACACACTGTGTTTATTTATAGTGCAGACTGTGTGTGACGGTCTTTATATAACACACTGTGTTTATTTATAGTCCAGACTGCGTGTGACGGTCTTTATATAACACACTGTGTTTATTTATAGTCCAGACTGCGTGTGACGGTCTTTATATAACACACTGTGTTTATTTATAGTGCAGACTGCGTGTGACGGTCTTTATATAACACACTGTGTTTATTTATAGTCCAGACTGCGTGTGACGGTCTTTATATAACACGCTGTGTTTATTTATAGTCCAGACTGCGTGTGACGGTCTTTATATAACACACTGTGTTTATTTATAGTGCAGACTGCGTGTGACGGTCTTTATATAACACACTGTGTTTATTTATAGTACAGACTGCGTGTGACGGTCTTTATATAACACACTGTGTTTATTTATAGTCCAGACTGCGTGTGACGGTCTTTATATAACACACTGTGTTTATTTATAGTGCAGACTGCGTGTGACGGTCTTCATATAACACACTGTGTTTATTTATAGTACAGACTGCGTGTGACGGTCTTTATATAACACGCTGTGTTTATTTATAGTCCAGACTGCGTGTGACGGTCTTTATATAACACACTGTGTTTATTTATAGTGCAGACTGCGTGTGACGGTCTTTATATAACACACTGTGTTTATTTATAGTACAGACGGCGTGTGACGGTCTTTATATAACACTGTTTATTTATAGTGCAGACTGCGTGTGACGGTCTTTATATAACACACTGTGTTTATTTATAGTACAGACTGCGTGTGACGGTCTTTATATAACACGCTGTGTTTATTTATAGTCCAGACTGCGTGTGACGGTCTTTATATAACACACTGTGTTTATTTATAGTACAGACTGCGTGTGACGGTCTTTATATAACACGCTGTGTTTATTTATAGTCCAGACTGCGTGTGACGGTCTTTATATAACACACTGTGTTTATTTATAGTCCAGACTGCGTGTGACGGTCTTTATATAACACACTGTGTTTATTTATAGTCCAGACTGTGTGTGACGGTCTTTATATAACACACTGTGTTTATTTATAGTGCAGACTGCGGGTGACGGTCTTTATATAACACACTGTTTATTTATAGTGCAGACTGCGTGTGACGGTCTTTATATAACACACTGTGTTTATTTATAGTGCAGACTGCGGGTGACGGTCTTTATATAACACACTGTGTTTATTTATAGTGCAGACTGCGCGTGACGGTCTTTATATAACACACTGTGTTTATTTATAGTACAGACTGTGTGTGACGGTCTTGATATAACACACTGTGTTTATTTATGGTGCAGACTGCGCGTGACGGTCTTTATATAACACACTGTGTTTATTTATAGTACAGACCGCGTGTGACGGTCTTTATATAACACACTGTGTTTATTTATAGTGCAGACTGCGTGTGACGGTCTTTATATAACATACTGTGTTTATTTATGGTGCAGACTGCGCATGACGGTCTTTATATAACACACTGTGTTTATTTATAGTCCAGACTGCGTGTGACGGTCTTTATATAACATACTGTGTTTATTTATGGTGCAGACTGCGCGTGACGGTCTTTATATAACACACTGTGTTTATTTATAGTCCAGACTGTGTGTGACGGTCTTTATATAACACACTGTGTTTATTTATAGTGCAGACTGTGTGTGATGGTCTTTATACAACAGACTGTGTTTATTTATAGTGCAGACTGTGTGTGACGGTCTTTATATAACACACTGTGTTTATTTATAGTACAGACTGTGTGTGACGGTCTTTATATAACACACTGTGTTTATTTATAGTGCAGACTGCGTGTGACGGTCTTTATATAACACACTGTGTTTATTTATAGTACAGACTGCGTGTGACGGTCTTTATACAACACACTGTGTTTATTTATAGTGCAGACTGTGTGTGACGGTCTTTATATAACACACTGTGTTTATTTATAGTGCAGACTGCGTGTGACGGTCTTTATATAACACACTGTGTTTATTTATAGTGCAGACTGTGTGTGACGGTCTTTATATAACACACTGTGTTTATTTATAGTCCAGACTGCGGGTGACGGTCTTTATATAACACACTGTGTTTATTTATAGTGCAGACTGCGTGTGACGGTCTTTATATAACACACTGTGTTTATTTATAGTGCAGACTGCGTGTGACGGTCTTTATATCACACACTGTGTTTATTTATAGTGCAGACTGCGGGTGACGGTCTTTATATAACACACTGTGTTTATTTATAGTACAGACTGCGTGTGATGGTCTTTATACAACACACTGTGTTTATTTATAGTGCAGACTGTGTGTGACGGTCTTTATATAACACACTGTGTTTATTTATAGTGCAGACTGCGTGTGACGGTCTTTATATAACACACTGTGTTTATTTATAGTGCAGACTGTGTGTGACGGTCTTTATATAACACACTGTGTTTATTTATAGTCCAGACTGCGGGTGACGGTCTTTATATAACACACTGTGTTTATTTATAGTGCAGACTGCGTGTGACGGTCTTTTTTTACACACTGTGTTTATTTATAGTACAGACTGCGGGTGACGGTCTTTATATAACACACTGTGTTTATTTATAGTACAGACTGCGTGTGACGGTCTTTATATAACACACTGTGTTTATTTATAATCCAGACTGCGGGTGACGGTCTTTATATAACACACTGTGTTTATTTATAGTGCAGACTGCGGGTGACGGTCTTTATATAACACACTGTGTTTATTTATAATCCAGACTGCGGGTGACGGTCTTTATACAACACACTGTGTTTATTTATAATCCAGACTGCGGGTGACGGTCTTTATATAACACACTGTGTTTATTTATAGTGCAGACTGCGTGTGACGGTCTTTATATAACACACTGTGTTTATTTATAGTGCAGACTGCGTGTGACGGTCTTTATATAACACACTGTGTTTATTTATAGTGCAGACTGCGTGTGACGGTCTTTATATAACACACTGTGTTTATTTATAGTGCAGACTGTGTGTGACGGTCTTTATATAACACACTGTGTTTATTTATAGTACAGACTGCGGGTGACGGTCTTTATATAACACACTGTGTTTATTTATAGTCCAGACTGCGGGTGACGGTCTTTATATAACACACTGTGTTTATTTATAATCCAGACTGCGGGTGACGGTCTTTATATAACACACTGTGTTTATTTATAGTGCAGACTGCGTGTGACGGTCTTTATATAACACACTGTGTTTATTTATAGTGCAGACTGCGTGTGACGGTCTTTATATAACACACTGTGTTTATTTATAGTGCAGACTGCGGGTGACGGTCTTTATATAACACACTGTGTTTATTTATAATCCAGACTGTGTGTGACGGTCTTTATATAACACACTGTGTTTATTTATAGTGCAGACTGTGTGTGACGGTCTTTATATAACACACTGTGTTTATTTATAGTACAGACTGCGGGTGACGGTCTTTATATAACACACTGTGTTTATTTATAGTACAGACTGCGTGTGACGGTCTTTATATAACACACTGTGTTTATTTATAATCCAGACTGCGTGTGACGGTCTTTATATAACACACTGTGTTTATTTATAGTGCAGACTGCGTGTGACGGTCTTTATATAACACACTGTGTTTATTTATAGTACAGACTGCGGGTGACGGTCTTTATATAACACACTGTGTTTATTTATAGTGCAGACTGCGTGTGACGGTCTTTATATAACACACTGTGTTTATTTATAGTGCAGACTGCGTGTGACGGTCTTTATATAACACACTGTGTTTATTTATAGTGCAGACTGCGTGTGACAGTCTTTATATAACACACTGTGTTTATTTATAGTGCAGACTGCGTGTGACGGTCTTTATATAACACACTGTGTTTATTTATAGTCCAGACTGCGCGTGACGGTCTTTATATAACACACTGTGTTTATTTATAGTCCAGACTGTGTGTGACGGTCTTTATATAACACACTGTGTTTATTTATAATCCAGACTGCGGGTGACGGTCTTTATATAACACACTGTGTTTATTTATAGTGCAGACTGCGTGTGACGGTCTTTATATAACACACTGTGTTTATTTATAATCCAGACTGCGTGTGACGGTCTTTATATAACACACTGTGTTTATTTATAGTCCAGACTGCGCGTGACGGTCTTTATATAACACACTGTGTTTATTTATAGTCCAGACTGTGTGTGACGGTCTTTATATAACACACTGTGTTTATTTATAATCCAGACTGCGGGTGACGGTCTTTATATAACACACTGTGTTTATTTATAGTGCAGACTGCGTGTGACGGTCTTTATATAACACACTGTGTTTATTTATAATCCAGACTGCGTGTGACGGTCTTTATATAACACACTGTGTTTATTTATAGTACAGACTGCGGGTGACGGTCTTTATATAACACACTGTGTTTATTTATAGTGCAGACTGCGTGTGACGGTCTTTATATAACACACTGTGTTTATTTATAGTGCAGACTGCATGTGACGGTCTTTATATAACACACTGTGTTTATTTATAGTGCAGACTGCGTGTGACGGTCTTTATATAACACACTGTGTTTATTTATAGTGCAGACTGCGTGTGACGGTCTTTATATAACACACTGTGTTTATTTATAGTGCAGACTGCGTGTGACGGTCTTTATATAACACACTGTGTTTATTTATAGTACAGACTGCGCGTGATGATCTTTATATAACACACTGTGTTTATTTATAGTGCAGACTGCGTGTGACGGTCTTTATATAACACACTGTGTTTATTTATAGTACAGACTGCGCGTGATGATCTTTATATAACACACTGTGTTTATTTATAGTGCAGACTGCGTGTGACGGTCTTTATATAACACACTGTGTTTATTTATAGTGCAGACTGCGTGTGACGGTCTTTATATAACACACTGTGTTTATTTATAGTCCAGACTGCGCGTGACGGTCTTTATATAACACACTGTGTTTATTTATAGTGCAGACTGCGTGTGACGGTCTTTATATAACACACTGTGTTTATTTATAGTGCAGACTGCGTGTGACGGTCTTTATATAACACACTGTGTTTATTTATAGTGCAGACTGCGTGTGACGGTCTTTATATAACACACTGTGTTTATTTATAGTGCAGACTGCGTGTGACGGTATTTATATAACACACTGTGTTTATTTATAGTGCAGACTGCGTGTGACGGTCTTTATATAACACACTGTTTATTTATAGTACAGACTGCGTGTGACAGTCTTTATATAACACACTGTGTTTATTTATAGTGCAGACTGCGTGTGACGGTCTTTATATAACACACTGTGTTTATTTATAGTGCAGACTGCGTGTGACGGTCTTTATATAACACGCTGTGTTTATTTATAGTGCAGACTGCGTGTGACGGTCTTTATATAACACACTGTGTTTATTTATAGTGCAGACTGCGTGTGACGGTCTTTATATAACACACTGTGTTTATTTATAGTGCAGACTGTGTGTGACGGTCTTTATATAACACACTGTGTTTATTTATAGTGCAGACTGCGTGTGACGGTCTTTATATAACACACTGTGTTTATTTATAGTGCAGACTGCGTGTGACGGTCTTTATATAACACACTGTGTTTATTTATAGTGCAGACTGTGTGTGACGGTCTTTATATAACACACTGTGTTTATTTATAGTACAGACTGCGTGTGACGATCTTTATATAACACACTGTGTTTATTTATAGTACAGACTGCGTGTGACGGTCTTTATATAACACACTGTGTTTATTTATAGTACAGACTGCGTGTGACGGTCTTTATATAACACACTGTGTTTATTTATAGTGCAGACTGCATGTGACGCGGGGGGTTGAGGTGGAGTTGGGGGTGTGGGGGGACAGGGTGACAGGTCACAGGGCCTTCTGCTCAGTCTGTTCCTGGGCCTGGCAAAAGTCGCCATCCTCTGGTCCAGGATGACAAGATCGGTGGGATGGGGCGGGGATTTTACAATCGTTCTCAACTCCCCTGAGCTAGGGGGGAGGAGAAAAAACTCATCCAGGGTCTGCGCTCCTGATGGTGATCGAGGGACTCGTGCTGCTGCGTTGACCTCGGGCGAGGGTGAGATTAGGCTCGGCTCTGACAGTCAAATAAGAGCTCAGCATCACGCTGAGACGTGACAAGTGAACTGTTGGGTGAGGGACTGGAGAGTGGGGGGTGGGGGGCGGAGGCGGGGGGAACAGCTGAATATCAGCCTTAGCCTCGTGGGTATCTCGCTCACCTCTGAATCACTGATAGGTCGTGGGTTCGAGTCCCACTCCAGAGACTTGAGCACAAAATCCAGGCGGACACTCCCAGCTCAGCACTGAGGGAGTGCTGCACTGTCGGAGGGGCTGTCTTTCGGATGGGACGTTGAACTGAGGCCCCGTCTGCCCCCCCCCCCCCTCGGGTAAATATAAAAGATCCTATTGTGCTATTTTGAAGATGAGCAGGGGGGAGTTCTCCCCGGTGTCCTGGCCAATATTTATCCCTCAACCAACATCAATAAAACACATTATCACATCGCTGTTTGTGGGATCTTGCTGTGCGCAAATTGGCTGCTGCGTTTCCTACATTTCAACAGTGACTGCACTTCAAAAGTATTTCGTTGGCTGTAAAGCGCTTTGGGACGTCCTGAGGTCGCGAAAGACGCCATAGAAATGCAAATCTTTCTTTTTTTGTCCCCCAGCATGTGCAGGAGAGGGAGGGGATTTTTATTTTTAAATCATCCCTATTTAAATATCATTCATTTATTTCGTATTAAAAACAGAAAATGCTGGAAGCACTCTGCAAAACAGGCAGCATCTGAGGAGAAACAGTGAACGTTTCAGGTCGATGAGCCTTGGTCAGAACTGGAAGAAGTTGAAGATTAAGCAGTTTTTAAGCAAATACAGAGCCAGGGAAAGGGAGGAAGGGAAGGTCTGTGATAGGGTGGGGGGCAGGAGTGATTAAATGACAAAAAGGGATGATGGTGCAAGGCAAGGAGGGCGGGAATGATCTGAAGTTATTGAAATCAACATTGAGTCCAGAAGGTTGTAAAATGCCTAATTGAAAGATCAGGTGCTGTCCCTCGAGCTTCCGTTGAGTTTCAATGGAACAGTGTAAGCGGCCGAGGACAGAGAGGTCGGAGTGGGACGGGGAGTTAAAATGGAAAGCGACCGGCAGGTCAGGGTCACGCTCGCGGACTGAGCGGAGGGTGCTCAGCAAAGCGATCGCCCAATCTGCGTTGGGTTTCCCCAAAGTAGAGGTGACCGCATCATTTATTTATTTATTTGTCTGTGTTTCAGGCGAACCGCGTGAGCCAGAATGACCTGAAGTCCGCAGAGCTTTTGCAAGTGATGTCATGCAGAGGCTGGGAGGGTTGAATTGGCTTTTCTGAACTCGGCCCAGTGAGGTTAATGGGAACTGGCAAGCAATTTCACCAAAGGACCAGCTTTGAAAGCACATAAAGCCAGAGAGTATCGACTAATGGTTCAAAACACCCCTCAACATCCTGATTAATTTGGGATCAGTCAGACGGTGCTGGTGCGGACGATGATATAAAACTCTCAAGGCACTTGTAAATATGCATTGTCTGCCTTAATTATTCACGATTGAATGGCCACTCGTGCTGAGATCCGTGCTTCATCACCCAATCAACGCACGATGCTCTCTCACATTCCTCGGGTAGGTCGGTGGCTCAGAGGAAGCCTGAAGCCCTGAGACTGATTAGATGCAAAGCCAGGACGTGATTCACTCCTCAATGCAGCTGCACGTGCTTCAGACAGAGCTCACATCTGGCACCCTTGGCCAGCTCAGGTGTCTCACTGGCAGCTCCCGTACACACAGCGGGTAAAGGGGAACGATTTCCCTTCTGGTACTGTACGGCCTGTGTGTGTCTCAGTGTCAGCTCCTGTACACACAGCGGGTAAAGGGGAACGATTCACTCCCTTCTGGTACTGTACGGCCCGTGTGTGTGCCTCACTGGCAGCTCCTGTACGTGTACAGCGCACAGCGGGTAAAAGGGAATGATTCACTCCCGTCTGGTACTGTACGGCCCTTGTGTGTGTCTCAGTGTCAGCTCTTGTACGTGTACAGCGCACAGCGGGTAAAAGGGAACGATTCACTCCCGTCTGGTACTGTACGGCCCTTGTGTGTGTCTCAGTGTCAGCTCCTGTACGTGTACAGCGCACAGCGGGTAAAAGGGAACGATTCACTCCTGTCTGGTACTGTACGGCCCTTGTGTGTGTCTCAGTGTCAGCTCCTGTACATGTACAGCACACAGCGGGTAAAAGGGAACGATTCACTCCCGTCTGGTACTGTACGGCCCTTGTGTGTGTCTCAGTGTCAGCTCCTGTACATGTACAGCACACAGCGGGTAAAAGGGAACGATTCACTCCTGTCTGGTACTGTACGGCCCGTGTGTGTCAGGCGTGGGTCCGGGACGCCTATACTGGAGCCTTTACCAATATGGCGCACCCCCAGCCCGGAATGCGGGCGGTCTCCGCCCACCACATTGGACGCTTAGGTGCCCGTTTTAAGCCTGTAAAACGGGCGCGGCGTCAACAAATTTCTGGGCCACGGTATCTAGACATGCACGTGAAGAAAGGACCCCCTCTGGCAGAGGTATAGGAGGACACCATTAAATGGTACTCCAGCAAGAGCACCTTCAGGATCGGAGGGGGGTGTGGGGGGATGAAAAGGAGGACAGAATAAAATAAACGTTAAGTGGTTTGTGCCTCAGTGCGGTAGAAATCGGATCATCTTTACACCGTGCCTTCAGCTAACCTGTTTTTGTGCCCTGCTGCGTCAAAGATGCCCCATAATTTAATTTTGGTAAACACAAGCCGCACTGTGTTAGATGCTGTCGACTCTCTGCGTGCTCCAGGACTGATGAATCCCTTAACATTCTACTCACTCGCTCTCAGATTGCACAGCCCCTGGTATCAAATTATACCGGTGCTGTGTCATTTGGTAATTAAGGGAATGAGAGCCACTGAAAATAAATATTATTTCATAAACTATTAGAAATCAGTAAATATCAAGAAACAAAAAAAGAGAAAGCGTCTGGATGTCATTCTGCCCCACAGACCTCAAGACTCCAGACTCCAATCCCACAGGTGACAAGATTAATGAACAGTGGACGGGAATTCTCTCCTGAGAACTGAGCAGCAATTGAATTGGATTTAAATACTCAGCAGCAGCGCAATCTGAATACGAGCAAGATAGATTGACTCCTCGACACTGAGAAGATCAGTTTTTCTCTCTCTTTGTAATATATTTAATTATCTTCACACTCTTCTTTCTCCCTCGTGCCGTGTTGGGAGAATGGATTTGTGATGATGCCCTGCCCGAGCCCAGCCAAGGACCTCACGAGAATACAACTTCTTTCCTCTCCCATTCCTCCCGAGCATCAAATCCTGCCCACTGTCCTCCACACTCTCCCACCCCCCTGCACCCTCGCTGTGTTGAAGTCAAGACATAAGAACATAAGAAATAGGAGCAGGAGTAGGCCATTCGGCCCCTCGAGCCTGCTCCGCCATTCAATAAGATCATGGCTGATCTTCGACCTCAACTCCACTTTCCCGCCCGATCCCCATATCCCTTGATTCCCCTAGAGTCCAGAAATCTATCGATCTCAGCCTTGAATATATTCAATGACTGAGCATCCACAGCCCTCTGGGGTAGAGAATTCCAAAGATTCACAACCCTCTGAGTGAAGAAATTTTTCCTCATCTCAGTCTTAAATGGCCGACCCCTATCCTGAGACTATGCCCCCTGGTTCTAGACTCTCCAGCCAGGGGAAACATCCTCTCAGTGCCTACCCTCTAAGAATTTTATACGTTTTTCAATGAGATCCCCTCTCATTGTTCTAAACTCCAGAGAGTATAGGCCCATTCTACTCAATCTCTCCTCATAGGACAGCCCTCTCATCCCAGGGATCAATCTGGTGAGCCTTCGCTACACCGCAAGATTCATCACACCATCTCCAATCCTCACTATTTCTTTCTCATGACCTCAAACCTGTGGAGTTCCTCACCTCCCTCGGTCAATCCTTCGACTATCCTAGATGTGGTTCAGTGGGTCGCACTCTCACCTCTTGAGTCATTAAGGGTTGTGGGTTTAAGCCCCACTCCAGAGATTTAAGCCCACAATCCAGGCTGCCAGTGCCAGTACCGAGGGAGCGCTGCACCGTTGGAGGGGCCGTCTTTTGGACGAGATGTTAAACCGAGGGCCCCGTCTGTCCCTCTCAGGTGGATGTAAAAGATCCCACAGCCACTATTTCGAAGAAGAGCAGGGGGAGTTCTCCCCCGGTGCCCTGGGGCCAATATTTATCCCTCAACCGAAATCACTAAAAACAGATTATCTGATCATTTATCACATTGCTGTTTGTGGGATCTTGCTGTGCGCAAATTGACTGCTGCGTTTCCTACATTACAACAGTGACGGCACTTCAAAAGTATTTAATTGTCTGTAAAGTGCTTTGGGTCGTCCAGAGGCCGTGAAAGGCGCTGTATAAATGCAAGTTCCTTCTTTTCGTTATTATAATATTGAAAAATAAATACGAGAGAAAACCAAAGGAACAGACACAGGTCGCAAGTAATATTAGTGGGGAGAGGGTTCAGTGTCACAGTGAACGGGTTGCAAAGTCACAAAACTGTTTGGCCCAGGGAGAGTGGAATTTCCTCGGATTGGTCGGCAGTTAATTAGTGAAGTTAGAAAGGGAAAATGATTGGAAAGGTAGCGACTTGGATAGGCCAGCTCACAAGCACGGCTGTGATCATTTTACATGATAATGTAAAGTAACCGAGGAATGCTTACAGTCCACACTCCCTCTCGAGGATCACCTTGTACTTTCTTTTGAATGTCATGGATTAACAGGACTTTTCACAAATAAAAAAGGGAGCACAATGTGCAAGAATAACAGGAATTCACGACAAAAAGAATGAGTTTTAAAAAGGGACTCGAGCTTTGAAAATTGGCCAATTAACCCGACTCAACTCTGTACAGTTTCATCAGGGGAGTTGACTTTATATAGAACAAATCCTCTCCGAAACGCTGACATACACACATCCTAACCCTCCCACCGCTACTAAAACAGAGACAGATGAAAAGACTGGCAGATTAAAATGCAGCTCAGAAATCTATTCCCACAGATAGGGGATAAAAGTCAAATCACAATGGATTTATTTCAAAAGGAACTTTGCTGTTTCGAGCCCCAGATTCCTTCTTTTCTTTTTTTTTCTTGCTTTTATTTCAGCCTGACAAAAAAAAAATCTGCTCATCCTGTCCTCCAGAGGCACCCGAGGGAATCAGCATAAAACCCGACAATGCCAGGCCAGTCGGCCTAACGTCGGTGGTGGGGAAACTTTTAGAGACAATAATCTAGGACAAAATTAACTGGTACTTGGAAAAGTCTGGGCTAATAAATGAAAGTCGGCACGGATTTATTAAAGGGATATCGTGTCTGACTAACCTGATTGAGTTCTTTGATGAAGTAACGGAGAGGGTCGATGAGGGGAGTGCGGTTGATGTTGTGTACATGGACTTTCAAAGGGCAGTTGATAAAGTGTCACATGATAGTCTTGTCAGCAAAATTAAAGCCCATGGGATTAAAGGGACAGTGGCAGCATGGATAGAAAAATAGGCTAAGGGACAGAAAGCAGAAAGAAGTGGTGAACGGTTGTTTTTCAAACTGGAGGGAAGTATACAGTGGTGTTCCCCAGGGGTCAATATTAGGACCACTGCTCTTTTTGATATATATTAATGACCTGGACTTGGGTATAGAGGGTATAATTTCAAAGTTTGCAGATGGCACGAAACTTGGAAATGTAGTAAACAATGTGGAGGATAGTAACAGACTTCAGGAGGATATAAACAGACTGGTGAAATGGGCAGACGCATGGAAAATAGGAAGATATGAACAGGAGTAGGCCATCTAGCCCCTCGAGCCTGTTCCGCCATTCAATGAGATCATGGCTGACCTGTGACCTAACTCTGTGTACCCGCCTTAGCCCCATATCCCTTCATACCTTTGGTTTACAAAAATCTATCAATCTCAGATTTTAAATTAACAATTGATCTAGCATCAACTGCCGTTTGTGGAAGAGAGTTCCAAACCTCTACCACCCGTATGCCTTTTTAACCACCTTATCTACCTGTCCTGCTACCTTCAGGGATCTGTGGACATGCACTCCAAGCTCCCTCACTTCCTCTACCCCTCTCAGTACCCTCCCATTTATTGTGTACTCCCTTACTTTGTTTGCCCTCCCCATGGGCTTGTGCTTTTTTGACCAGTCTGCCATGTGGGACCTTGTCAAAAGCCTTGCTAAAATCCACGTAGACTACATCAATTGCACTGCCCTCATCGACCCTCCTTGTCACCTCCTTGAAAAATTCAATCAAGTTAGTCAGACACGACCTCCCCCTAACAAATCCGTGCTGACTGTCCTTGATGAGTCCGTGCCTTTCTAAGTGACAGTTTATCCTGTCCCTCAGAATTGATTCAAATAATTTTCCCACCACTGAGGTTAGGCTGACTGGCCTGTAATTTCTCGGTCTATCCTTCGCTCCCTTTTTAAACAACAGTACAACGTTAGCAGTCCTCCAATCCCCCGGCACTATGCCTGTATTCGGTGAGGATTGGAAAATGATGGTCAGAGCCTGCGCTATTTCCTCCCTTGCTTCTTTTAACAGCCTGGGATACATTTCATCCGGACCTGGTGATTTATCTACTTTCAAAGATGCTAATCCCCTTAATACTTCCTCTCTCACTATGTTTAACCCATCCAATATTTCACACTCCTCCTCCTTAACTTCAATCCCTGTATCACCCCTCTCCTTTGTGAAGACAGATGCAAAGTATTCATTAAGAACCATTCCCACATCTTCCACCTCCACACATAGGTTACCTTTTTGATCTCTAATAGGCCCTACTCTTTCCTTAGTTATCCTCTTGCTCTTTATGTATTTATAAAACATCTTTGGGTTTTCCTTAATTTTACTTGCCAGTATTTTTTCATGCCCTCTTTTTGCTTTCCTAATTTCCTTTTTAATTTCACCCCTGCACTTTTTATACTCCTTTAGGCTTTCTGTAGTAATGAGATCTCGGTGTCTGACATAAGCTTCCCTTTTTCTGCCTTATCTTACCCTGAATACTCCTTGTCATCCAGGGGGCTGTAGATTTGGCAGTCCCACCCTTTTTCTTTGTGGGAACATGTTTACTCTGAACCCCTTGAATCACCCCTTTGAATGTCTCCTACTGCGCTGACACTGATTTACCTTCAAGTAGCTGTTTCCAGTTTACTTTTGCTAAATCACTTCTCAGTTTAATAAAATTGGCCTTTCCCCCATTGAGAATTTTTACTCCTGTTCTATCTCTGTCCTTTTCCATAACTACGCTAAAACGAACTGAATTATGATCACTAACACCAAAATGCACTCCCACTGATACTCCTTCCACCTGCCCAGCCTCATTTCCTAAAACTAAATCCAGAACTGCCCCCTCTCTTTTTGGGCTTGCTATATACTGGCTAAAAAAGTTCTCCTGAATGCAATTTAAGAATTTTATGCCTTCTATACCCTTCACACTGTTTGTATCCCAGTTAATATTCGGGTAGTTGAAATCCCCTACTATTAATGCCCTATTGTTTTTGCACTTCTCAGAAATTTGCCTACATATTAGCTCTTCTATCTCCCTCTGTTTGTGCATATTGTGTGATCCCTCCTCCTAATTTAACCCTTGAAGTCCAGGTATCATTCGAGTAAACCGACGCTGCACTCCCTCCAAGGCCAATATGTCCTTCCGAAGGTGGGGTGCCCAGAACTGCTCACAGTGCTCCAGGTGCGGTCTAACCAGGGTTTTGTATAGCTGCAGCATAACCTCTCCCCCTTGTACTCTAGTCCTCTAGATATAAAGGCCAGCATTCCATTAGCCTTTTTGATTATTTTCTGTACCTGTCCATGATATTTTAATGATCGATATACATGGACCCTAAGTCTCTTGGCAAATGAAATTTAACACAGAGAAGTGTGAAGTGATGCATTTTGGTAGGAAGAATGAGGAGACACAATATAAACTAAATGGTACAATTTTAAAGGGGGTGCAGGAACAGAGAGACCTGAGGGTGCACATATGCAAATCTTTGAAGGTGGCAGGATAAGTTGAGAAGGCTGTTAAAAAAGCATATGGGATCCTGGGATTTATTAATAGAGGCATAGAGTACAAAAGCAAGGAAGTTATGCTAAACCTTTATAAACACTGGTTAGGCCTCAGCTGGAGTATTGTGTTCAATTCTGGGCACCACACTTTAGGAAGGATGTCAAGGCCTTAGAGAGGGTGCAGAAGAGATTTACTAGAATGGTGCCAGGGATGAGGGACTTCAGTTATGTGGAGAGACTGGAGAAGCTGGGGTTGTTCTCCTTAGAGCAGAGAAGGTTAAGAGGAGATTTGATCGAGGTGTTCAAAATCATGAACGGTTTTGATCGAGTAAATAAGGAGAAACTGCTTCCAGTGGCAGAAGGGTCGGTAACCAGAGGACACAGATTTAAGGCGATTGGCAAAAGAACCAGAGGTGAAATGAGAAAACATTTTTTTACGCAGCGAGTTGTTCTGATCTGGAATTCACTGCCTGAGGGGGTGGTGGTAACAGATTCAATAATAACTTTCAAAAGGGAATTAGATAAATACTTGAAGGGAAAAAATTTACAGGTCTATGGGGAAAAAGCAGAGGAATGGGACTAATTGGATAGCTTTTTCAAAGAGCCGGCACAGGCACGATGGGCCGAATGGCCACTTCCTGTGCTGTACCCACTATGATACTATGATACTATGTAAATGTGGGTCCCCAATCTTTCACCAAGAGAAAGTGCATTAAAATGCTTGAGTTTCATCTTCCAGTGTTAGGGCTCGGCGGCAAATCTCAGTGCCCCTTGTTTGGTCAAGTACAATGACTGGGACGAGGCTGGGCAAGGCTGTCAGTTGCTTTCCTTGCAATGAAAATTCAAAAATAATCAGTAATGCCCCCCCCTCCACCCCCGCCCCACACATGGTAAACGGAAATAGAAAATCAGAACATTAAAAATAAAATCAAAAAATCACAGCCCGGGTATCTCATTCACACATTAGGGATAAAATTAGACATGAGGAAGGAAGGCAAAACAGGTGGAATCACATCAGTCGCCTGTTACACTCCCCGTCTGATATCCAGCCCCACTGACTCCACTAGAGCCGAATATCGGGAGTGTTCCACAATGGGCCAAATGTGATTCTGCCTGATTGGCCTCCCCACCTCATATTCAACTTCACCCACTTTGTGTCCAAGTGATCAGCACTCCTGAGACACAAGTTAATGGGACAGTGTAGAGGGAGCTTTACTCTGTATCTAACCCGTGCTATACCTGCCCTGGGAGTGTTTGACGGGACAGTGTAGAGGGAGCTTTACTCTGTATCTAACCCTGTACCTGCCCTGGGAGTGTTTGATGGGACAGTGTAGAGGGAGCTTTACTCTGTATCTAACCCGTGCTGTACCTGCCCTGGGAGTGTTTGATGGGACAGTGTAGAGGGAGCTTTACTCTGTATCTAACCCGTGCTGTACCTGCCCTGGGAGTGTTTGATGGGACAGTGTAGAGGGAGCTTTACTCTGTATCTAACCCGTGCTGTACCTGCCCTGGGAGTGTGTGATGGGACAGTGTAGAGGGAGCTTTACTCTGTATCTAACCCGTGCTGTACCTGCCCTGGGAGTGTTTGATGGGACAGTGTAGAGGGAGCTTTACTCTGTATCTAACCCGTGCTGTACCTGGCCTGGGAGTGTTTGATGGGACAGTGTAGAGGGAGCTTTACTCTGTATCTAACCCGTGCTGTACCTGCCCTGGGAGTGTTTGATGGGACAGTGTAGAGGGAGCTTTACTCTGTATCTAACCCGTGCTGTACCTGCCCTGGGAGTGTTTGATGGGACAGTGTAGAGGGAGCTTTACTCTGTATCTAACCCGTGCTGTACCTGCCCTGGGAGTGTTTGATGGGACAGTGTAGAGGGAGCTTTACTCTGTATCTAACCCGTGCTGTACCTGCCCTGGGAGTGTTTGATGAGACAGTGTAGAGGGAGCTTTACTCTGTATCTAAATACAGAACTACTCTTTTTCCCAGCAATGGACTTTCCTCAGTTACTTTCCCAGCAGCCTGGCCTAATGAGGAGTGAGGATTGCACACGTGATTTTATACCTTGCATCTGTTGTTCCACACTCGATAATTATCTCCGAGAGTTCTCAAGCTTTGCCTCACTGCCCCATTCAACAGCTGAGCAGGACGAGCTGGGCTTTGGGAGGCTGGCCAGGCGAAGAGAAACCCAGTGAGATGCAGAGTGATCCTCAGATATTAATCCTGAAGTTTGTTGTTTTCACAAATTCAGGCTGACAGTTTCAGTTACAAAATGAAGATTAATGACAAAGGAGGAAGACAGGAAACCGATGAAAGGACTGGGGGGGTGGGCCTGTTACATTGGGTTGGCGCTGCCTTAAACGTTTCAGATCCGTCAATGGCTTCATGAACAGTAATGGAGAAAGCTCCCTCGCTGTCACGGTTGGTAAATGCACTGGCTCAGTATGGCACTGAGGCAAACAGATCGGAAGGTCCTGGGGACAGATTAGAATCACGGACCGTGTCGGCCATGGCTCAGTCGGCAGCACTCTCAGCTACTGAGTCATGAACGTTATGAGTTCAAGCCCCACTCCAGAGACCTGAACCAAAAATAAATCCATGCCGACACTCCCAGTAAATTACTGAGGGAGCGCTGCACTGTCGGAGGGTCAGTACTGAGGGAGCGCTGCACTGTCGGAGGGTCAGTACTGAGGGAGCGCCGCACTGTCGGAGGGTCAGTACTGAGGGAGCGCTGCACTGTCGGAGGGTCAGTACTGAGGGAGCGCCGCACTGTCGGAGGGTCAGTACTGAGGGAGTGCTGCACTGTCGGAGGGTCGGTACTGAGGGAGTGCCGCGCTGTCGGAGGGTCAGTACTGAGGGAGTGCTGCACTGTCGGAGGGTCAGTCCTGAGGGAGTGCCGCGCTGTCGGAGGGTCGGTACTGAGGGAGCGCTGCACTGTCGGAGGGTCAGTACTGAGGGAGTGCAGCGCTGTCGGAGGGTCGGTACTGAGGGAGTGCTGCACTGTCGGAGGGTCGGTACTGAGGGAGTTTTTTTTTTTATTCGTTCACGGGATGTGGGCGTCGCTGGCAAGGCCGGCATTTATTGCCCATCCCTAATTGCCCTCGAGAAGGTGGTGGTGAGCCGCCTTCTTGAACCGCTGCAGTCCGTGTGGTGACGGTTCTCCCACAGTGCTGTTAGGAAGGGAGTTCCAGGATTTTGACCCAGCGACAATGAAGGAACGGCGATATATTTCCAAGTCGGGATGGTGTGTGACTTGGAGGGGAACGTGCAGGTGGTGTTGTTCCCATGCGCCTGCTGCCCTTGTCCTTCTAGGTGGTAGAGGTCGCGGGTTTGGGAGGTGCTGTCGAAGAAGCCTTGGCGAGTTGCTGCAGTGCATCCTGTGGATGGTGCACACTGCAGCCACAGTGCGCCGGTGGTGAAGGGAGTGAATGTTTAGGGTGGTGGATGGGGTGCCAATCAAGCGGGCTGCTTTATCTTGGATGGTGTCGAGCTTCTTGAGTGTTGTTGGAGCTGCACTCATCCAGGCAAGTGGAGAGTATTCCATCACACTCCTGACTTGTGCCTTGTAGATGGTGGAAAGGCTTTGGGGAGTCAGGAGGTGAGTCACTCGCCGCAGAATACCCAGCCTCTGACCTGCTCTCGTAGCCACAGTATTTATATGGCTGGTCCAGTTCAGTTTCTGGTCAATGGTGACCCCCAGGATGTTGATGGTGGGGGATTCGGCGATGGTAATGCCGTTGAATGTCAAGGGGAGGTGGTTAGACTCTCTCTTGTTGGAGATGGTCATTGCCTGGCACTTATCTGGCGCGAATGTTACTTGCCACTTATCAGCCCAAGCCTGGATGTTGTCCAGGTCTTGCTGCATGCAGGCTCGGACTGCTTCATTATCTGAGGGGTTGCGAATGGAACTGAACACTGTGCAGTCATCAGCGAACATCCCCATTTCTGACCTTATGATGGAGGGAAGGTCATTGATGAAGCAGCTGAAGATGGTTGGGCCTAGGACACTGCCCTGAGGAACTCCTGCAGCAATGCCCTGGGGCTGAGATGATTGGCCTCCAACAACCACTACCATCTTCCTTTGTGCTAGGTATGACTCCAGCCACTGGAGAGTTTTCCCCCTGATTCCCATTGACTTCAATTTTACTGGAGCTCCTTGGTGCCACACTCGGTCAAATGCTGTCTTGATGTCAAGGGCAGTCACTCTCACCTCACCTCTGGAATTCAGCTCTTTTGTCCATGTTTGGACCAAGGCTGTAATGAGGTCTGGAGCCGAGTGGTCCTGGCGGAACCCAAACTGAGCATCGGTGAGCAGGTTATTGGTGAGTAAGTGCCGCTTGATAGCACTGTCGACGACACCTTCCATCACTTTGCTGATGATTGAGAGTAGACTGATGGGGCGGTAATTGGCCGGATTGGATTTGTCCTGCTTTTTGTGGACAGGACATACCTGGGCAATTTTCCACATTGTCGGGTGGATGCCAGTGTTGTAGCTGTACAGGAACAGCTTGGCTAGAGGCGCAGCTCGTTCTGGAGCACAAGTCTTCAGCACTACAGCTGGGATGTTGTCAGGGCCCATAGTCTTTGCTGTATCCAGTGCACTCAGCCGTTTCTTGATATCACGTGGAGTGAATCGAATTGGCCGAAGACTGGCTTCCGTGATGGTGGGGATATCGGGAGGAGGCTGAGATGGATCATCCACTCGGCACTTCTGGCTGAAGATGGTTGCAAACGCTTCAGCCTTGTCTTTTGCACTCACGTGCTGGACTCCGCCATCATTGAGGATGGGGATGTTTGCAGAGCCTCCTCCTCCCGTTAGTTGTTTAATTGTCCACCACCATTCACGACTGGATGTGGCAGGACTGCAGAGCTTTGATCTGATCCGTTGGTTGTGGAATCGCTTAGCTCTGTCGATAGCATGTTGCTTCCGCTGTTTAGCATGCATGTCGTCCTGAGTTGTAGCTTCACCAGGTTGGCACCTCATTTTTAGGCACGCCTGGTGCTGCTCCTGGCATGCTCTTCTACACTCCTCGTTGAACCAGGGTTGATCCCCTGGCTTGTTGGTAATGGTAGAGTGAGGAATATGCCGGGCCATGAGGTTACAGATTGTGCTGGAATACAATTCTGCTGCTGCTGATGGCCCACAGCGCCTCATGGATGCCCAGTTTTGAGCTGCTAGATCGGTTCTGAATCTATCCCATTTAGCACGGTGGTAGTGCCACACAACACGTTGGATGGTGTCCTCAGTGCGAAGACGGGATGTCATCTCCACGAGGACTGTGCGGTGGTCACTCCTACCAATACTGTCATGGACAGATGCATTTGCGACAGGTAGATTGGTGAGGACGAGGTCAAGAGTGCCGCGCTGTCGGAGGGTCGGTACTGAGGGAGCGCCGCGCTGTCGGAGGGTCGGTCCTGAGGGAGCGCTGCACTGTCGGACGGTTGGTACTGAGGGAGCGCCGCGCTGTCGGAGGGTCGGTCCTGAGGGAGCGCTGCACTGTCGGAGGGACAGTACTGAGTGAGCGCTGCACTGTCGGAGGGTCAGTACTGAGGGAGTGCTGCACTTTCGGAGGGTCAGTACTGAGGGAGCGCTGCACTGTCGGAGGGTCAGTACTGAGGGAGCGCTGCACTGTCGGAGGGTCAGTACTGAGGGAGTGCTGCACTTTCGGAGGGTCAGTACTGAGGGAGCGCTGCACTGTCGGAGGGTCAGTACTGAGGGAGCGCTGCACTGTCGGAGGGTCAGTACTGAGGGAGCGCTGCACTGTCAGAGGTGCCGCCTTTCGGATGAGGTGCTGAACCGAGGCCCTGTCTGCCGTCTCAGGTGGACATAAAAAAATCACATGGGCACTATTTCGAAGAAGAGCAGGGGAGTTTTCGGTAAAATCCCGAGCGGGTAAGGAACCCGCCGACTTCCCGTCTCACACAGACGCAAATGTTTGCGCGCGTGAATCCAATGAGACGATATTTAAAGAAACAGGCGCACCTCGTTGAGGTACTTAAGGTACTTTAGTTGTTCCCCGCGCGCCCATTGATTCCCCCGCAACCCCCCTGCTGCCATCCTGCCGCCATTTGAAAATCAACCTCATGATCTGGTCATGATCAAATTGCTGTTTGTGGGATCTTGCTGTGCGCAAATTGGCTGCCGCGTTTCCTACATTACAACAGTGACTACACTTCAAAAAGTACTTCATTGGCTGTAAAGCGCTTTGGAACATCCTGAGGTTGTGAAAGGCGCTATATAAATGCAAGTTCTTTCTTTCTTTCTGTATCCAGAGGGCATAGAGGCCTTCCTGGCCTGATTGGCACATTTCCAGATCACACGGGCCAGTAACTAATTGAGCTGACACAGGGGACGGTACTTTTCCATTCTATTCAACTAGGAGCCAAACATAGGCTGGATAAAGTTCTTGGCTTCCACTGTCAATAATTATAAGAGGCTCCACACCTCTTGACAGGTAGGGTCCGTTCAGTCAAACAGAGGGGCTGCATACACACTGAGGGACTTGAACCTTAAGACTTAGTTTGTCAGAATTCCCTATCAGCCCCCTGCTGACCTACATTGGCTCCCGGTCCGGCAATGCCTCGATTTGGGGATCGGGCGGGAAAGTGGAGTTGAGGTCGAAGATCAGCCATGATCTTATTGAATGGCGGAGCAGGCTCGAGGGGCCGAATGGCCGACTCCTGCTTCTATTTCTTATGTTCTTATTTTAAAATTCTCATCCTCATTTTCAGATCCCTCCATGGCCTCGCCCCCTCACTATCTCTGTAACCTCCTCCAGCCCTACAACCCTCCGAGATCTCTGCGCTCCTCCAATTCTGGCCCCGATTTTAATCGCTCCACCATTGGCGGCCGTGCCTTCAGCTGCCTGGGCCCTAAACTCTGGAATTCCCTCCCTAAACATCCCTACCACTCTCTCTCCTCCTTTGAGACGCTCCTTAAAACCTACCTCTTTGACCAAGCTTTTGGTCACCTGTCCTAATATCTCCTTATGTGGCTCGGTATCAAATTTTCTTTGATAATCGCTCCTGTGAAGCACCTTGGGACGTTTTATTATGTTAAAGGCGCTATATAAATGCAAGTTGTTGGTTGTTGCTGCTGTTGTTAAATTTTGGATCAGAGCCACACCCGTTCTTTCAAACTCAGCTGCAGATACCTCTGGGACACATGCTGCGCCTTGCACTGGGCTATGACACCAGGGTTCGAATGGCTTCCAATTTTCAATTAGTGCTGGAAATACGCAGAGTCACAGCACTGCCCAGCGTACGAAGAGATTGTAGCCAGGTATAAAGATCTGGGACGGAGGGAGGGGCAATGGCAGAGGCGATCCTGGGTTTTGAAGCGGTCGGACGTAGGAACAGGAGGAGGCCATTCAGCCCCTCGAGCCTGCTCCGCCATTCAATTAGACCAGGGCTGATCTGTACCTCAACCCCATTTACCCGCCTTAGCTCCATATCCCTCGCTACCCTAAACATCTCAGTCTTGAAAGTTCCAATTATCCCCCCAGCATCCACAGCCTTTTGGGGGAGAGAGTTCAGATTTCTACTCCCCTTTGTGTGAAGAAATGCTTCCTGATTTCCCTCATCAACGGCCTGGCTCTAATTTTAAGGTTATGTCCCCCTTGTCCTTAACTCCTCCAGCAGAAGAAATTGATTAGTTGCATCCACCCTATCAAATCATTTAATCTTTTTAAACCCATCAATTAGATCACCCCTCAACCTTCTATACTCCAGGGAATACCAGCCTAGTCTATGCAACCTGTCCTCATAATTTAACCCTCTAAGCCCCTGTATCATTCTGATCAATCTGTGCTGCACCCCCTCCAAGTGGGTGTGACGCAAATATCCTTCCCGAGGTGCGGTGCCCAGAATTGAACACAATAATCCAGATGGGGTCTGACCAGGGCTCCGTACAACTGAAGCAGAATTTCCTCACCTTTGTATTCCAGCCCCCTTGAGATAAAGGCCAACTTTCCATTAGCCTTTTTGATTGCTGTTTTGTACCTGCAATGCCTCCACTGTGGAGAAAGTGCAATTGCAGCGTGACAAAGTTTACATAGGCAGTTTCCATTGTGAAAGTGGAAACAATAATTTATAACGGGAAAAGCTGAGAGGAAATGTACACAGGCTAAAATAGTTACTACGTTATTATATAGACAGATAGATAGGTTTTTTAAATGCACAGAATGAATATCTCTTCTGAGATGATTTTTATGTTATGGAAGACAGTTTCAGTATCACTTATTGAGTGATCACTAGCTATTGCAGTAAAACCGTCAAAATAATACAGATTTCATAATGCACAGAAAGCACATTATACGAAGTCACATTCATCACAGCACAAAAAGTTGCAAAAATGGTGCGGAAAATATTTTACTTAAGAGATGAATTATTGCTTCCCCTGCTGACATTATCTCCCCCTGTGCTCAGCAGGAAACTGCTGGTACAACCCTACTCTCTACAGGCAGATTAATGTGACACACCTCAGTTTTATGAAAGGAGATCTCTCTTTTAGAAAACAAATAAATAAAACCAGAACAATGCTATGGGAACGCACAGTGTGTGGATTGTGCCGAATGCACTATTACAGACTGGCAGCCATTAATCCCTGTAATTAGATTTCTGATAATCCTGACATTTGTCACAGCGCACAGGCCTGGCGCTTTCCCGCTTATCACTTGTGACCGAGCCCCAGCTGCTTAAAATGTAACAGAATGAAGTTGTTTCTTTCCTCCTCTCTATTTTTTTTCCCCCTTTAAGTTCCCTACGCTGTGCAGCAGACTGCAGAGCTCTCGCCCTGCCAGGTGTTGATAGGCTAGAATTCAGATCGGAGCTTGGTGGGAGTTTCTGTGAAATCAGCTGATTTTGTCGGCCTGTTAATGGTCATGTTCAAGGCTGCAAGGTCCCGATTATAGAATTGAGAGACGTGCTGGACTGCGATTGCCAAAACTCCCGTTGACACCGCTTAGGAGGTGCGTGCGAGAGAGTGGCTCCGGGTAGCACATTGTTAGCTTATACTCTTCTTCAGAACCATGCTTCTCCCTGACTCTTATCGTTATAGGGAGCATTCACTGGGGGAGGGGGGAAAGGAAGAATCACAGTCATTTTGTCCCATCCTCCCACTTTGCCACAATGATGTACTCTGGCACCAGCCCACAGTGACTCAATACATTTACACAGTGAGTGATCCTTACCCTGCTGAATCAACAGTGACTCAGTGCATTTACACAGTGAGTGATCCTTACCCTGCTGAATCAACAGTGACTCAATACATTTACACAGTGAGTGATCCTTACCCTGCTGAAGTAACAGTGACTCAATACATTTACACAGTGAGTGATCCTTACCCTGCTGAATCAACAGTGACTCAGTGCATTTACACAGTGAGTGATCCTTACCCTGCTGAATCAACAGTGACTCAATACATTTACACAGTGAGTGATCCTTACCCTGCTGAAGTAACAGTGACTCAGTGCATTTACACAGTGAGTGATCCTTACCCTGCTGAAGTAACAGTGACTCAGTGCATTTACACAGTGAGTGATCCTAACCCTGCTGAATTAACAGTGACTCAGTGCATTTACAGAGTGAGTAACCCTTACCCTGCTGAATTAACAGTGACTCAGTGCATTTACACGGTGAGTAACCCTTACCCTGAATAAACAGTGACCCTGTACAGTTACAGAGTGAGTAACTATAGGCTCAATGGCAGGAAGCAAAGGGTAATGGTCGATGGGTGTTTTATTGACTGGAAGGCTGTTTCCGGTGGGGTTCCGCAGGACTCAGTACTCGGTCTCTTGCTTTTTGTGATATATATTAATGATTTAGAATTAAATGTAGGGGCATGATTAAGAAGTTTGCAGATGTTACAAAAATTGGCCGTGTGGTTGATAGTGAGGAGGAAAGCTGTAGACTGCAGGAAGATATCAATGGACTGGTCAGATGGGCAGAAAAGTGGCAAATGGAGTTCAATCTGGAGAAGTGTGAGGTAATGCATTTGGGGAGAGCAAACAAGGCAAGGGAATACACAATAAATGGGAGGATACTGAGAGGTGTAGAGGAAGTGAGGGAGCTTGGAGTGCATGTCCACAGATCCCTGAAGGTAGCAGGACAGGTAGATAAGGTGGTTAAGAAGGCATATGGAATACTTTCCTTTATTAGCCGAGGCATAGAATATAAGAGCAGGGATGTTATGCTGGAACTGTATAAAACATTGGTTAGGCCACAGCTTGAGTACTGTGTACAGTTCTGGTCACGACATTACAGGAAAGATGTGATTGCACTAGAGAGGGTGCAGAGGAGATTTACGAGGATGTTCCCAGGACTGGAGAATTTTAGCTATGAGGAAAGATTGGATAGGCTGGGGTTGTTTTCTTTGGAAAAGAGGAGGCTGAGGGGAGATTTAATTGAGATGTATAAAATTATGAGGGGCCTAGATAGAGTGGATAGGGAGCACCTATTTCCCTTAGCGGAGGGGTCAGTGACCAGGGGGCATAGATTTAAAGTAATTGGTAGAAGGATTAGAGGGGAGCTGAGGAAAATCTTTTTCACCCAGAGGGTGGTGGGGGTCTGGAACTCACTGCCTGAAAGGGTGGTAGAGGCAGAAACCCTCAACTCATTTAAAAGGTGTTTGGAGGTGCACCTGAAGAGCCGTAACCTACAGGGCCAAGGACTAAGAGCTGGAAAGTGAGATTAGGCTGGATAGCTCTTTCTCAGCCGGCACAGACACGATGGGCCGAATGGCCTCCTTCTGTGCCGTAAATATCCAACCCTTACCCTGCTGAATAAACAGTGACTCTGTACAGTTACACAGTGAGTGATCCTTACCCTGCTGAATCAATAACTGAGCACACAGGTGCGGCACTGATAGGGTCAGTGATGTAATGATAATTAAGTCCTAAAAGAAGCTTTGCGATCTCCAGCACCAATCACAAACAGTGAGCTCCAATCATTCTCATAATTTAAAGTTGGGCAAACCAGTGATGAGACAGGATGACACCGCTTCGTAAAACTACTTTTAAACCGACCCCCAAAAGGTGGAGAAGCAGGCCACTCACAAACCTGCCGCAACGCTCTGCTGTCCAGCTAACCCACACTAGAAAATAGCATCAAACAGTCTCTCTGTCTACCCCACCTGTCCTTTATCAGTCAACCCATCAAAGGTCACCAACTTCAGATACTAATTAGTGTCAAGAGAGCCTGCCTGTCCCTTCGATGACCTCCGTTAAAATCTCTCACTCCACATTTATAAATAATCTTAACATTTCACCACTTCATCAGCTGTCGCTCAGTGGGTCGCACTCTCGCCTCTGAGTCAGACAGTCGTGGGTTCAAGTCCCACTCCAGAGACATGAGCACATAATCCAGGCCGACACTCCCAGGGCCAGGACTGAGGGAGTGCTGCGTTGTTGAAGGTGCCGTCCTTCGGATGAGATGTTAAACCCGAGGCTCTGTCTGCCCTCTCAGTTGGACGTAAAAGACTCCATGGCACTATTCAAACATGAGCAGGGGAGTTCTCCCTTGTATCTGGGCCAATATTTATCCTAAAACAGATAATCTGTTCTTTATCACATTGCTGTTTGTGGGATCTTGCTGTCGCAAATTGGTTGCCATGTTTCCTACATTACAACAGTGACTACACTTCAAAAAATACTTCATTGACTGTAAATGATTTGTGGACGAACCTGAGGTCATGAAAAGCGTTATATGAATGGAATTTTTTCTGACTTTCTCTCTTTTGTAGTCCCAGTCTGTATGGCCCTTCCTCAATCTGCTCTCAGTCCCTCTCTGTCCCCAACTTTGTCAATGATTGCACATTCCCAGTCTCCGACTTTCTCCCACCCTTCCTCTGATTGCACATTCCCAGTCTCCGACTTTCTCCCACCCTTCCTCTGATTGCACATTCCCAGTCTCCGACTTTCTCCCACCCTTCCTCTGATTGCACATTCCCAGTCTCCCACTTTCTCCCACCCTTCCTCTGATTGCACATTCCCAGTCTCCGGCTTTCTCTGACCCTTCCTCTGATTGCACATTCCCAGTCTCCGACTTTCTCCCACCCTTCCTCTGATTGCACATTCCCAGTCTTCCGATCTCGGAGCTGAATCCTCATCCTTCTTGGATATTAATTAGTTTTATTTATCTGCACATTTCCAGCAGTGTTTATTTGATTACAGTGTGCTTTCTCAAGTCTGAGGCTGTGATTGCTTAGCATTTAGTCGCAGTTACAATGACACACGATCTTATGCATCCCATAATAATCATACCCACGTACATCATTTAGCAGGTGCTGGGTAAAACATCTATCACAATTATAATTACACTCACGAGTCACTTATTTGGAATAACAGAATTTAGTGTTAGAATTAAATTGAATTAAATATTCTGCAATTAAAGTAAACAGGTAAACAGAATAATTCCCAAAGCCACACAGCTCAATACAGTATCAGGACTCATTGTAACATTCTCCTTCATTCATTCTCAGGATGTGGGCGTCGCTGGCAAGGTCAGTATTTATTGCCCATCCCTAGTGCCCTGACAACTGAGTGTCTTACTAGGCCTTTTCAGAGGGCAGTTAAGGGTCAACCACATGTTGGTGTGGGACTGGAGTCACGTATAGGCCCAGACCGGGTAAGGACGGCAGGTCTCCTTCCCTAAAGGGACCTCAGGGAACCAGTTGGGTTTTTACGACAATCCGACAGCTTCACGGTCACTTTTACTGATACATCGAGTTACACCGAAACTACAGCACAGAAACAGGCCATTCGGCCCAACTGGTCCATGCTCCACACGAGCCTCCTCCCTCCCTACTCCATCTCCCCCTATCAGCATATCCTTCTTTTCCTTTCTCCCTCATGTGTTTATCGAGCTTCCCCTTAAATGTATCTACACTATTCGCCTCAACCACTCCTTGTGGGAGTGAGTTCCACATTCTCACCACTCTCTGGGTGAAGAAGTTTCTCCTGAATTCCCTACCGGCTTTTTATTTCTAGATTTAATCTGAATTCAAATTCACAAACTACCCATAGAGGGATTTAAACCCACATCCTCTGGGTTATTAATCCAGCTCTCTACTAGTGCAGTAACATAACCACTAGGCTGTCATACTTTGTAACATGTTCGATACCTGGTGTTCATGCATCCATAACTAAACATTCATGGTAAACCCATTCTGACACATCTTTTGAAGAAACGTCAAAAACATTTACTCATAAATATTCAGCATGCCGGGTTCCGTTCAAACTATTTAATCTTAGTCGGGGAAAAAAAAGTAATTAAAGCAGCAGGAGTTCCATCAGGCTCTCAAGTAATTATTTATTTTTCTGTAGATTATCAAAGGTCAGGTTGGACAGACGTTCAAATAAACGAGAGACAGGATCAGAAATCATCACTTGGACATTCCTCACCTCCCGCTCCAAGATGACGACCGACTTCCCACAACTTTCAAGAGACTCAGCCGTCAAGGGAACTGTGAGGATTCAGTTTGTTGTCACTTACCTTCCTGCCCGCTGTGTTGATACGGAGAGGTGTGAGAAAGGGGTCGAAGATCATGTGACTCGTCTCGATGTTGATGGGTGACTGCCTCTTCCCAGCTGAACACAGATTCCAGGCGGAATTCACCAATCCCCAGAACGAGGGAACTGTTCAAAAAAGGAATTTTTAAAAAATGAATCGAGCGTATTCGGTCTGTGCTAAGTCACCAAGCGATCGATATTTTACCACATTTCCCCCCTCAATGCCTTCTTGGCTCTGCCCTTTGCCATCCCTGGCCAGTCAATGACCTGCTCTCCTGGTCTCCTCTAACACCAATCTGAAATGGTTCCCTAGAATGATACCGGGGCTAAAAGGGTTAAATTATGAGGACAGGTTGCACAGACTAGGCTTGTATTCCCTTGAGTATAGAAGATTAAGGGGTGATCTAATTGGGGTTTTTAAGATGATTAAAGGATTTGATAGGGTTGGATAGAGAGAAACTATTTCCTCTGGTGGGGGGAGTCCAGAACAAGGGGGAATAACCTTAAAATTAGAACCAGGCCGTTCAGGGGGTGATGTCAGGAAGCACTTCTTCACACAAAGGGGAGTGGGAATCTGGAACTCTCCCCCCCAAAAAAGCTGTTGAGGCTGGGGGTCAATTGAAAATGTCAAAACTGAGATTGATCGATTTTTGTTAGGCCATGGGTATTAAAGGTTACGGAACCAAGGCAGGTAGATGGAGTTAAGATACAGATCAGCCCATGATTTAACTGAGGGGCAGAACAGGCTCGAGGGGCTGAATGGCCTCCTCCTGTTCCTAAGTTCCTAAATGAGCCATTCTCAGAGGTGCATGGGTGCCACTCCTTCCTTCTAATGCTTGGTTTGCACCACCGCACACTGGCACAGATTGGCGACTCACCAATGTGGAGTACGATGCAGAGTTCCATTGCTCAATGGGCCTCCAATCACTCTCGCCCAACCTGTAAGGTACCATTGTCCATCCCGTACAATCTCCCTGTGCCATTTCTCAATCGCATCAGTGAGAGCATAAACTCAAAGCTGCTTTGCCATGGGTGCTCCTGAACCTGACTGTTGTAAGCCTGCCATTAGGGGTTTCATCTTGTGCTTTCTCCCTGGTGCAGAACTCCAACAAAAACCACATGCCACCCTTCCATTCCGAAGCACTTCGCTGTAATAATCTATTGTGTCACTTGAGGTGTGAATGTTCAACTATATTTGCAACTTCTTTTCCCACGTTCAAGTCTCACTTCAGGATATTGGTGGCCTGATGAACAGGAATTAGCTGTGGCTCAGTGAGCAGCACTTTTACCCTCGGAAGTCCAAAGGTTGTGGGTTCGAGTCCCACTCCAGAGACTGAAGTGTAAAAATCTAGGCTGACACTCCCAGTGCCAGTACTGAAGGAGGTGTCGTCTTTTGGATGAGATGTTAAACCTCTCAGATGGATGCAAAAGATCCCATGGCCACTATTCGAAGAAGAGCAGGGGGTGTGCTCCCCGGTGTCCTGGCCAATATTTATCCTGTAACCAACATCATTAAAAAACAGATGATCTGGTCATTACCACATTGCGGTTTGTGGGATCTTGCTGTGCACACACTTGGCTGCCGTGTTTCCTACATTACAACAGTGACTACACTTCAAAAGTACTTCATTGACTGTAAAGCACTTTGGGACGTCCTGAGGTTGTGAAAGGTGCTGTATTAATACAAGTATTTTCTTCTTTCCTTTTCATTCCCTCATGCCCCCACTCTCTCCCTTAGCTGAAAGTTTGAGATAATCCAACTAGTCCCATCATTATCATCGCTGCTGCCTATGAATCATCACAAGGCACTCTTGCTTCTTAATTGTGGGTTCAAGTTCCACTTCAGGACATGTGCTCGTAATGCATTACAGCTCGGAGTCCGTGCTGCACTGTTGGTATCGCCTTCCCTGGGATGAGACATTACAAATCAAGGTCACGTTGGGTGGTTGTTAAACACAAATGGCACTATTGGAAGCCGAGCAGCCAACATTCCCCTCCCTCAACCAACACTACCAAAGATAGGATTAACTGATCATCCATCTAATTTCTGTTTGCGGGATCTTGCTATGTGCAAAAGTGGCTGCCGTGTTCACCTACATAACAGTGGCTGTCCTTCAAAGTAATTCTCCGGATGTGGGAAGGCCGAGAGAGGTGATAAACTGCTACAGCAATTCACTTTCGTTCTTTACGCCAACATTTACACAATTTATTTATCCACTGAAGTCAACGGTCAAGGTGTAAAACAGACGGCTGGTTGGCTGGTGCCCATTCCATGCTTTTGCCGAGGACCAATTTCACGGCCGGTGTCTCGGTACATTAGCAATTTCCTCATTCTCAACTACCCATCGTTTAGTTCACTCGCAGGGCAGGCACCATCTTTGGAGCGATCAAGTCCTGGAATGCACTGGCCTCAATGGCTGACAGCTGAGATATTTACATACCAGGCACCCGAAAGATTCAGCCGGCTGCTCCACATGCAGTCGGGGAGGGGGCGGGGGGAACGGGGGGGGGCTGATCTAGGGCTGAACATATTCCTGGAGGTGTAATCACATGATCTCCTGCTTCTAAGGTGATTGGCAAAAGAACCAAAGGTGACATGAGGAAAAACTTTTTTTTAACGCAGCGAGCGGTTATGATCTGGGAATACACTGCCCGAGGGGGCGGTGGAGGCAGATTCAATCATGGCCTTCAAAAGGGAACTGGATAAGTACTTGAAAGGAAAAAATTTGCAGGGCTACGGGGATAGGGCGGGGGAATGGGACTAGCTGGAGTGCTCTTGCGTAGGGCCTGCACGGATTCAATGGGCCAAATGGCCTCCTTCCGTGCTGTAACCTTTCTATGATTCTATGATTCCAATTGCCCTGCCCCCCCCCCCACTCTCCCACCATTGCCGTCATGTCCATACTCGCGGTGCCCCACCTCCCCACCCTGATTGGAAAGTAAATAGACTCTTTATTACCTGATTGCATGATTCCTGACTGTTAGAAAGATATGCTGATAGGGTGAGATGAAGTAGGGAGGGAGGGGGCTCGTGTGGACCAGTTGGGCCGAATGGCCTGTTTCTGTGCTGTAAATTCTGTGTAATTCCAGTAAAAATAGCCTTTTTCTCCCCATGTCCGATATTTTTAACGAGTAAACAAAAGTGTTCAAAGATTTTTTTTTTTAAAAACACACACGTTTTTAATGCCACTATGATTTTTCTCCCGGGTTTTTTGCTGGCAGCAGTGTACTCGAGATTAATCTTTAATTCCTGGAGACTCCAGGACAATCCTGGAGGGTTGGCAACCCTAGGCTGATGGCAGGAGTGGTTGGGGATTGTGCACGCAGGGGAGCTGGGGAAATCGGCCTCTGTCGTAATCTATGGACATGCAGCCAATGGAAAACGGATAGATTTTGGAAAACAAGCAGCATACTGCAAGTTGGAAGGTAATCACAGATCTGGGGGTCTCAAATGCTCTCAGATGCCTGATTTAACTCTCTCTCAACCCCAAGTGGGGTTCCCAATATGGTTCTAAACTAAACAGTCCTGAAATTCCTAAATGTAAACCAGACACTTAATGCCTATTTTGTACATAGAAAGTACCAAACAGAAACAGGCCATTTGGCCCAACTGGTCCATGCTGGTGTTGCTGCTCCACACAAGCCTCCTCCTGCCCCTCTTCATCTTACCCTATCAACATAATCATCTACTCCTGTCTCCCTCGTAGCTTCCCCTTAAATGTATCCATGCGAGACGCCTCACCTACTCCTTATGGTAACGAGTTCCACGTTCTCACCACTCCCACGGTAAAGAAGTTTTTTTCTCCTATGTCTTGTGAGGTGGACGTTAATTATTAATGTTGCAGCCGTTGTCCGTGAATCCACCAGCAAAATAGATGTCGGAAAACAAGCTGTGATCTGGGCCCTCTGTCCAGTTCTGGACGAGCTCAAAGCCCAAAACTGTTCATGCCTTGAAACTCGCTCCAGAGTGGCTTATTCAACACAGCATATACCACTAATTACCTTTGCTGATAGTCTTTTGTGCAGAGGCAACAGTGACATAAATGGATCCCTTTTACCTAGCGTGTACTGTACATGTACAGGAGCTGAGACTGAGACACACACAGGTCATACAGTACTGTACATGTACAGGAGCTGACACTGAGACACACACAGGTCGTACAGAACTGTACATGTACAGGAGCTGACACTGAGACACACACAGGTCATACAGTACTGTACATGTACAGGAGCTGACACTGAGACACACACAGGTCGTACAGAACTGTACATGTACAGGAGCTGACACTGAGACACACACAGGTCATACAGTACTGTACATGTACAGGAGCTGACACTGAGACACACACAGGTCGTACAGAACTGTACATGTACAGGAGCTGACACTGAGACACACACAGGTCATACAGTACTGTACATGTACAGGAGCTGACACTGAGACACACACAGGTCGTACAGAACTGTACATGTACAGGAGCTGACACTGAGACACACACAGGTCATACAGTACTGTACATGTACAGGTGCTGACACTGAGACACACACAAGTCATACAGTACTGTACATGTACAGGAGCTGACACTGAGACACACATGAGCCATACAATACCAGAAGGGAGTGACTCAGTGTGTGTCTCAGTATCAGCTCCTGTACATGTACAGTACTGTACGACTTGTGTGTGTCTCAGTGTCAGCTCCTGTACATGTACAGGAGCTGACACACAATATGAGAATAAATTGCTGGCTGTTGAATTTTGCCTGCTGTACATGGCACAAATGTAAGGTTGATGACAGAATAATGCCAGTGTGAAGGACTGTTTGTCATGACAGACATTGAACATCTAAAGCACCTTTTATGCACTGCCCTTCACACTGACATTGAATACAGAGGATAACAACTATTTAATGCAGTCATTACTTTTACTTTGTAATCCACACCACTTCCAGCTCTGAGAGGAGATGTTTTTACAAAAGTTATGATAATTATTTCCACAAGGTTTACTGAACGATGACTATGTCATCTGACTGTCACTGGAGAATTTAACAGGAACTGGATTAGCTGCACAGACAGGAAATGTGAGAATCACAGGCACCCAGGTTTTCCATGGGAGTTCTCTGGCAAGACTGCGGTAGGGTAGTGGTTATGTTCCTGGATTAGTAATCCAGATGCTCTGCGCTAATTAATCCACAAAAGAACAGAAGCTCAAATCCCACCATGGGCAGTTTGAGAATTTGAATTCAGTTACCTACATGGAGTAATTGAGGCAAATAGCTTAGATGCCTTTTAGCGGAAGCTAGATTTTTCTTTATTCGTTCATGGGATGTGAGTGTTGCTGGCAAGGCTGGCATTTATTGCCTATCCCTAATAGGTAAACACATGAGGGAGAAAGGAATAGCAGGGCATCCTGATAGGGTGAGATGAAGTAGGGAGGGAGGAGGCTCGTGTGGAGCATAAACACTGGCATGGACCTGTTGGGCCGAATGGCCTGTTTCTGAGCTGTAAATTCTATGTGAAATGTGGTGTCAGTAAAAGTGATCATGAAGCTGTCGGATTGTTGTAAAAACTCAACTGGTTCACTAATGTCCTTTAGGGAAGGAAACCTGCCGTCCTTATCCGATCTGGGCCTACATCTGACTCCAATGTGATTGACTCTTAACTGCCCTCTGAAGTGGCCTAGCAAATCACTCAGTTGTATCAAACTGCCATAAAAAATACCACACGGACTGCAGCAGTTAAAGAAGGAATCCTTTCCCCCACTGAGGGATGTGCCAGACTGGAGGAGCTGCGTATAACACTGCGTTAAAGCAAAGCCAACTGGGCCCTAACTCCTGCTCACTCCATAAACTGAAAGAATCATTAAGCACAATACTTTGGAATCCAGGCAAACATCTAATTGCTTTGGCCAGAGACACTCCCTGATAGATCAGGATTGTGATTGCAATGGGATTTCTTGAATTAAAAAAACACAGCCCATTTGAATCATTCATTTAACAATTCAGTCTAAACAAGGATGACAGAAAGTATTCATCAAAAGATATTTCTTACAATTAGAACTCTGGACTGTAGCACGGTCTCCCAGCTAAATCTGGCAGTGGGTCGATTATACTGAGTGAACCAGGAAACAATGAGTAATCAATGAATGCAATTTACCTGAGATCAGGAATAGGATTCTGCACACTATAAGGAAATGGGAGGGGGTGGCAGTATTTGGTTAAAGAAACAATTGCGGCTGTGAGGAGGGGTAATGTGTTAGAAGGATCATCAAATGAGGCCATATGGGTTCAGCTAAAGAACAAAAAAGGGGCAGTCACACTACTGGGAGTACTATAGACCCCCAAACAGTCAGAGGGAGACAGAAGAGCAAATATGTAGGCAAATTTCTGAGAAGTGCAAAAACAGTAGGGCAGTAATAGTAGGGGATTTCAACTACCCGAATATTAACTGGGATACAAACAGTGCAAAAGATATAGAGGGTGCAGAATTCTTAAATTGCATTCAGGAGAACTTTTTTAGCCAGTATATAGCAAGCCCAACGAGAGCGGGCAGTTCTGGATTTAGCTTTAGGGAATGAAGCTGGAAGGAGTGGGAAAGCATTTTGGTGGTAGTGATCATAATTCAGTTAGATTTAGCGTAGTTATGGAAAAGGACAGAGATAGATGAGGAGTGAAAGTTCTCAATTGGGGAAAGGCCAATTTTACTAAACTGAGAAGTGATTTAGCAAAAGTGGACTGGAAACAGCTACTTGAAGGTAAATCAGTGTCAGAGCAGTGGGAGAGATTCAAAGGAAAGATTCAAGGGGTTCAGAGTAAACATGTTCCCACAAAGAAAAAGGGAGGGGCTGCCAAATCTAGAGCCCCCTGGATGTCAAGGAGTATACAGGGTAAGATAAGGCAAAAAAGGGAAGCTTAGGTCAGATACCGAGAGCTCAATACTACAGAAAGCTTAGAGGAGTGTAGAAAGTGCAGGAGTGAAGTTAAAAAGGAAATTAGGAAAGCAAAGAGAGGGCATGAAAAATACTGGCAAGTAAAATCAAGGAAATTAAGGAAAACCCAAAAGTGTTTTATAAATACATAAAGAGCAAGAGGATAACTAAGGAAAGAGTAGGGCCTATTAGAGACCAAAAAGGTAAACTATGTGTGGAGGTGGAAGATGTGGGTTCTTAATGAATACTTTGTGTCTGACTTCACAAAAGAGAGGGGACGATGCAGACATTGTAGTTAAGGAGGAGGAGTGTGAAATATTGGATGGGATAAACACAGTGAGAGGGGAAGTATTAAGGGGATTAGCATCTTTGAAAGTAGATAAATCACCAGGCTCGGATGAAATGTATCCCAAGCTACTAAGAGAAGCAAGGGAGGAAATAGCGGAGGCTCTGACCATCATTTTCCAATCCGCCCTGGCTACAGGCATAGTGCCGGAGGATTGGAGGACTGCCAATGTTGTACCGCAGTTTAAAAAGGGAGAAAGAGATAGACTGAGTAATTATAGGCCAGTCAGTCTAACCTCGGTAGTGGGCAAATTATTGGAATCGATTCTGAGGGACAGGATAAATCGTCATTTAGAAAGGCACGGGTTAATCAAGGACAATCATAGAATCATAGAAAGGTTACAGCACGGAAGGAGGCCATTCAGCCCATCGAGTCCGTGCCCGCTCTATGCAAGAGCAATCCAGCTAGTCCCACTCCCCCGCCCTATCCCCGTAGCCCTGCAAATTTTTTCCTTTCAAGTACTTATCCAGTTCCCTTTTGAAGGCCATGATTGAATCTGCCTCCACCACCCCCTCGGGCAGTGCATTCCAGATCATAACCACTCGCTGTGTAAAAAAGTTTTTCCTCATGTCACCTTTGGTTCTTTTGCCAATCACCTTAAATCTATGTCCTCTGGTTTTTGACCCTTCCACCAATGGGAACAGTTTCTCTCTATCTACTCTGACTAGACCTCTCATGATTTTGAACACCTCTATCAAATCTCCTCTCAACCTTCTCTGCTCTAAGGAGAACAACCCCAGCTTCTCCAGTCTATCCACGTAACTGAAGTCCCTCATCCCTGGAATCATTCTAGTAAATCTCTTCTGCACCCTCTCTAAGGCCTTCATATCTTTCCTGAAGTGCGGTGCCCAGAACTGGACACAATACTCCAGTTGTGGTCAAATCAGTGTTTTATAAAGGTTCATCATGACTTCCTTGCTTTTGTACTCTATGCTTCTATTTATAAAGCCCAGGATCCCGTATGCTTTTTTAACCACTTTCTCAAACTGCCCTGCCACCTTCAACGATTGGTGCACAAATACCCCCAGATCTCTCTGTTTCTGTACCCCTTTTAGAGTTGTGCCCTCTAGTTTATATATTGCCTCTCCTCGTTCTTCCTAATGAAATGTATCACTTCTCACTTTTCTGCGTAAAATTTCATCTGCCACGTGTCCGCCCATGCCACCAGCCTGTCTATATCCTCTTGAAGTCTATCACTATCCTCTTCACTGTTCACTACCCTTCCAAGTTTCGTGTCATCTGCAAATTTTGAAATTGTGCCCTGTACACCCAAGTCCAAGTCATTAATATATATCAAGAAAAGCAGTGGTCCCAGCACTGACCCCTGGGGAACACCACTGTACACCTCCCTCCAGTCTGAAAAACAACCGTTCACCACTACTCTCTGTTTCCCGTCATTTAGCCAATTCTGTATCCATGTTGCTACTGCCCCCTTTATTCCATGGGCCGCAATCTTGATGACAAGCCTACCATGCGGCATTTTATCAAACGCTTTTTGAAAGTCCACATACACCACATCAACTGCATTGCCCTCATCTATCCTCTCTGTTACCTCATCAAAAAACACTATCATGTTAGTTAAACACGATTTGCCTTTAACAAATCCATGCTGGCTTTCCTTAATCAATCCACACTTGTCCAAGTGACTGTTAATTCTGTCCCGGATTATCGTTTCTAAAAGTTTCCCCACCACTGAGGTTAAACTGACTGGCCTTTAGTTGCTGTGTTTATCCTTACACCCTTTTTTGAACAAGGGTGTAACATTTGCAATTCTCCAGTCCTCTGGCACCACCCCCCACCGTATCTAAGGATGATTGGACGATTATGGCCAGCACCTCCGCAATTTCCACCCTTACTTCCCTCAGCAGCCGAGGATGCATCCCATCCGGACCGAGTGACTTATCTACTTTATGTACAGCCAGCCTTTCTAGTACCTCCTCTATCAATTTTTGGCCCATCCAGTATCTCAACTATATCTTCCTTTACTGAGACTCTGGCAGCATTTTCTTCCTTAGTAAAGGCAGATGCAAAGTACTCATTTAGTACCTCGGCCATCCCCTCTGCCTCCATGAGTAGATCTCCGTTTTGGTCCCTAATCAGCCCGACCCCTCCTCTTACTACCCGTTTATTATTTATATGCTGTAGAAGACTTTTGGATTCCCTTTTATGTTGGTCACTAGTCTATTCTCATATTCTCTTTGCCCCTCTTATTTCCTTTTTCATTTCCCCTCTGAACATTCTATATTCGGCCTGGTCAGTCAGCATTGATTTGTTAAGGGAAGGTCATGTCTGGCCACCTTGATTAAATTTTTTGAGCAGGTAACAAGGAGGGTTGATGAGGGTAACGTATTTGATGTAGTCTGCATGGATTTTAGCAAGGCTTTTGACAAGGTTCCACATGGCAGACTGGTCAAAAAAGTACAAGCCCATGGGATCTAAGGGAAAGTGGCAAGTTGGATCCAAAATTGGCTCAGTGGCAGGAAGCAAAGGGTAATGGTCGACAGGTGTTTTTGTGACTGGAAGGCTGTTTCCAGTGGGGTCCCGCAAGGCTCAGTACAAGGTCCCTTGCTTTTTGTGATATATATTAATGATTTGGACTTGATGTGGGGGGCTTGATCAAGAAGTTTGCAGATGAAACAAAAATTGGCCGTGTGGTTGATAGTGAGGAGGAAAGCTGTAGACTGCAGGAAGATATCAATGGACTGGTCAGATGGGCAGAAAAGTGGCAAATGGAGTTCAATCTGGAGAAGTGTGAGGTAATGCATTTGGGGAGAGCAAACAAGACAAGGGAGTACACAATAAATGGGAGAATACTGAGCGGTGTAGAGGAAGTGAGGGACCTTGGAGTGCATGTCCACAGACCCCTGAAGGTAGCAGGGCAGGTAGATAAGGTAGTTAAAAAGGCATATGGAATACTTTCCTTTATTAGCCGAGGCATAGAATATAAGAGCAGGGAGGTTATGCTGGAACTGTATAAAACATTGGTTAGGCCACAGCTTGAGTACTGCGTACAGTTCTGGTCACCACATTACAGGAAAGATGCAATTACACGAGAGAGGGTGCAGAGGAGATTTACGAGGATGTTGCCAGAGCTGGAGAATTTTAGCTATGAGGAAAGATTGGATAGGCTGGGGTTGTTTTCTTTGGAACAAAGGAGGCTGAGGGGAGATTTAATTGAGATGTATAAAATTATGAGGGGCCTAGATAGAGTGGATAGGGAGCACCTATTTTCTTTAGCAAAGGGCCCAGAGTGGGCATAGATTTAAAGTAATTGATAGAAGGATTGGACGAGAGCGGAGGATAAATTTTTTCACCCAGAGGGTGGTGGGGGTCTGGAACTCATTGCCTGAAAGGGTGGTAGAGGCAGAAACCCTCAACTCATTTAAAAAGCAGTTGAAGTGCTGTGACCTACAGGGCTACGGACCAAGTGCTGGAAAGTGGGATTCAGCTGCATAGCTCTTTTTCGGCCGGCATGGACATGATGGGCCAAATGGCCTCCTTCTGTGCTGTAAACTTATATGATTCTATGAGTGGTCCATTGTGATTCTATCCAATAGGAGTGAATGGGAAGGGGTTTGGTCCATTGTGATTCTATCCAGTAGGAGTGAATGGGAAGGGGTTTGGTCCATTGGGATTCTGTACAATGGGAGTGAATGGGAAGGGGTTTGGTCCGTTGGGATTCTGTACAATGGGAGTGAATGGGAAGGGGTTCGGTCCATTGGGATTCTGTACAATGGGAGTGAATGGGAAGGGGTTTGGTCCGTTGGGATTCTGTACAATGGGAGTGAATGGGAAGGGGTTTGGTCCATTGGGATTCTGTACAATAGGAGTGAATGGGAAGGGGTTTGGTCCGTTGGGATTCTGTACAATAGGAGTGAATGGGAAGGGGTTTGGTCATTGGGATTCTGTACAATAGGAGTGAATGGGAAGGGGTTTGGTCCGTTGGGATTCTGTACAATGGGAGTGAATGGGAAGGGGTTTGGTCCGTTGGGATTCTGTACAATGGGAGTGAATGGGAAGGGGTTTGGTCCGTTGGGATTCTGTACAATGGGAGTGAATGGGAAGGGGTTTGGTCCGTTGGGATTGTGTACAATAGGAGTGAATGGGAAGGGGTTTGGTCCGTTGGGATTCTGTACAATAGGAGTGAATGGGAAGGGGTTTGGTCCGTTGGGATTCTGTACAATGGGAGTGAATGGGAAGGGGTTTGGTCCGTTGGGATTGTGTACAATAGGAGTGAATGGGAAGGGGTTTGGTCCGTTGGGATTGTGTACAATGGGAGTGAATGGGAAGGGGTTTGGTCCGTTGGGATTCTGTACAATGGGAGTGAATGGGAAGGGGTTTGGTCCGTTGGGATTCTGTACAATAGGAGTGAATGGGAAGGGGTTTGGTCCGTTGGGATTCTGTACAATGGGAGTGAATGGGAAGGGGTTTGGTCCGTTGGGATTCTGTACAATGGGAGTGAATGGGAAGGGGTTTGGTCCGTTGGGATTGTGTACAATAGGAGTGAATGGGAAGGGGTTTGGTCCATTGGGATTCTGTACAATGGGAGTGAATGGGAAGGGGTTTGGTCCGTTGGGATTCTGTACAATAGGAGTGAATGGGAAGGGGTTTGGTCATTGGGATTCTGTACAATAGGAGTGAATGGGAAGGGGTTTGGTCCGTTGGGATTCTGTACAATAGGAGTGAATGGGAAGGGGTTTGGTCCGTTGGGATTCTGTACAATGGGAGTGAATGGGAAGGGGTTTGGTCCGTTGGGATTCTGTACAATGGGAGTGAATGGGAAGGGGTTTGGTCCGTTGGGATTCTGTACAATGGGAGTGAATGATCTCTTGCACCAGGTTTGGCTGATTGGGATTTTATGCTTTGATTCTGAAATGAATTTATCAGTAGCTAACTGTAGTACAGAAAGTTGCTGCGCTGTCTAAACACACTGTGATTTAATGCCACACTCCTATATTGCCAGCTCACGTCTGATTCAATGAATGAGATCTTAATATTTTCTAAGAATGATGTCCTGCCAAAGGCAGAAAAAACAAACAGAACCATAAACATTCCTTGGACATATTTCTTTTCAAATGCTTTTAGCATCAAAAGAACAATTGGCTGCCTTTCTGAGGTATCAGTGTGTTTTTCTCATGAATCTTTACAGCACTATTTCCACAGTGCCTGGTTCATTGCTGTTCGGTTATAAACCCCAAGAGTAGCACAACCTTATTTTTTTATATATCTGCTGGACGATGTCCTGTGGCCTCCCTCGTGAGCAGTCTGGACTCTGGTGCACAAAGGCTAAGAAGGAACGTTGTTTAACCTGGCATATCCCTTTAAGGCCTCTGCTCACCCAGTCCCTGCAAGGCAATGGTCTCAACGGACATACCCTGAGGACAAACAGAGGTTCACTGCTGAGAGAAGGGTCAGCACGTTGGCAGCTGCAAGTCACACTCCAGCTCCTGCCTTTGGGCAGAAAATCTAACAGGAAATGACTGGACTTTTAAAATTATACTTGTCCAATTATAAATTCCTACGTCCACATATATAATGGAACCTACCTATGTAAACTTTTAACATTGTAATTACATCCTTCTTCCAGTAGAGGTGCTGCTGTGGGAGCTCGTGAAGATATATAGGCTGGACTGGACCGAAATATGTCAGATTACAGGTCACCCTGGATGTAACGTCGAGCTATAAATAATCAGCACAGGTTTTATTCCAACCAGCAAGGCAAGAAGTTTGGATAACTGTTTACAAGGTCACTTGATGCACAGTCACAGAAATTGACTCTTCCCAATGTGTCCAGGACCATCATCCAAAAAAGGAGAGCGGATTTTGGAAAATCTGTTCTGTCGCAGCCTGAATGTGAATATAATCTTTCCTGACCAGAACCAAGTGACTCATGGTGGCAATTCTTATAGAATTACATAGAATTTACAGCACAGAAACAGGCCATTCGGCCCAACAGGTCCGTGCTGGTGTTTATGCTCCACATGAACCTCCTCCCACCTGACGTCATCTCACCCTATCAGCATATCCTTCTATTCCTTTCTCCCTCATGTGTTTATCTAGCTTCCCCTTAAATGTATCTGTTCTATTTGCCTCAACCACTCCTTGTGGGAGCGAGTTCCACATTCTCACCACTCTCTGGGTAAAGAAGTTTCTCCTGAATTCCCTATTGGATTTATTAGTGACTATCTCATATTTATGGCCCCTAGTTCTGGTCTCCCCCACAGGTAAAATCAAACTTATATTTTAGAACCTTGGTTAGGCCACACTTGGGAGCACTGTGCACAGCTCTGGTCTCCATATTATAGAAAGGATAGAGAGGCACTGGAGAAGGTGCAAAAAAGATTTACCAGGATGATACCAGAACTGAGAGGTTATAACTATCAGGAAAGGTTGAAAAGGCCGGGGCTCTTTTCTCTAAAGAAGAGAAGGCTGAGGGGTGACCTGATAGAGGTCTTCAAAATGATGAAGGAGTTCAATAGGGTAGACGTAGAGAAGATGTTTCCACTTGCGGGGGAGAGCAGAACTAAGGGCCATAAATATAAGATAGTCACTAATAAATCCAATAGGGAATTCAGGTGAAACTTCTTTACCCAGAGAATGGTGAGAATGTGGAACTCGCTCCCACAAGGAGTGGTTGAGGCGAATAGAACAGATACATTTAAGGGGAAGCTCGATAAACACATGAGGGAGAAAGGAATAGAAGGATATGCTGATAGGGTGAGATGAAGTAGGGTGGGAGGAGGCTCGTGTGGAGCATAAACACCAGCATAGACCCGTTGGGCTGAATGGCCTGTTTCTGTGCTGTGAATACTCTGCATGGAATGGGGTTGGGTTATAGAGACGTGCAGCACAGATTGGGATGTCAATCGATTGGCTAATACAGGACTCCCTACAAACAGCGAGGGGCATCAGCGATGCCAAGTAACTGGCAATAGATTTAAAGTGGCCGAACAATTATCACCCAGAGGGTTGGGATTGTGGGAGAGTCCATGGAATGTGACAGAGGTCCCTGTCAGCTTTTCCGACATAGATCAGGGACTGTGGGGTTCCAATCACTCAGACGCTCTGGGCTGTGATGGGCCCTGTGTGTTATAGAACGTTAAGCTGCGCCTTGGTGGAGGTGGACGAATTGTTTATGAAAGGAGAGACTCTCACGCTTGCTCTGTCTCTCTCTCTCCCTCTCTCACGCTCACTCTCTCACGCTCGCTCTCTCTTTCATTCTCTCCCTTTCTCTCTCCCTCTCGCGCTCGCTCTCTCTCTTCCCTTCTCGCACGCTCACTCTCTCCCTCCCTCACTCTCTCTCCCTCTTGCTCTTCCCTCCTCGTGCTAACTCTCTCTTCCCCTCTCACACGCTGACTCTCTCCCTCTCTCGCTCTCTCTCCCTCTCGCTCTTGCTCTCTCTCTCTCCCTCTCGCGCTCGCGCTCTCTTTTCCCCTCGCACACTCACTCTCTCCCTCCCTCCCTCGCTCTCCCTCTCCCTCCCTCGCTCTCCCTCTCCCTCTCGTACTTGCTCTCGCTCTCTCTCTCCCTCCCTCACTCTCTCTCCCTCTCGCACTTGCTGTCACTCTCGCTCCCTCTCTCCCTCACTCTCTCCTCTCACACTTGCTCTCACTCTCAGTCCTTCTCTCACTCCCTCGCTCTCTCCCTCTCGCACTTGCTCTCACTCTCGCTCCCTCTCTCCCTCCCTCACTCTCTCTCCCTCTCGCACTTGCTGTCACTCTCGCTCCCTCTCTCCCTCACTCTCTCCTCTCACACTTGCTCTCACTCTCAGTCCTTCTCTCACTCCCTCGCTCTCTCCCTCTCGCACTTGCTCTCGCTCTCGCTCTCTCTCTCTCCCTTCCTCGCTCTCCCTCTCTCCCTCCCTCGCTCTCCCTCTCCATCTCACACTTGCTCTCGCTCTCTCTCTCCCTCCCTCGCTCTCTCTCGCTCTCTCCCTCTCCCTCTCGCACTTGCTGTCACTCTCACTCCCTCTCTCCCTCCCTCACTCTCTCCCTCCCTCTCGCACTTGCTCTCACTCCCTCTCTCCCTCTTGCACTTGCTCTAAATCCCTCTCTCCCTCCCTCGCTCTCTCCCTCTCGCACTTGCTGTCACTCTCGTTCCCTCTCTCCCTCCCTCACTCTCTCCTCTCACACTTGCTCTCACTCTCGCTCTCTCTCTCCCTCCCTCGCTCTCTCCCTCTCGCACTTGCTCCCACTCTCGCTCTCTCTCTCCCTCCCTCACTCTTTCCCTCTCGCACTTGCTCTCACTCTCACTCTCTCTCTCCCTCCCTCGGTCTCTTTCTTTCTCCCTCCTTTTCGTGCATGTTCCCTCTCTCCCTCTCCCTTATGCTCATTGGTCTCTCCAGCTGCCTCCAAGAAGTTACACAAGGGCAGCCCAAGATCTCCCCAGTGGAAGAGCTCAGGCTCAGTCTCTATTCCAATGCTCTCCTGCCCGGCCTCCCACCTTCCACCCTCCGTAAACATGAGCTCATTCAAAACTCTGCTGCCCGTATCCTAACTCGCACCAAGTCCCGTTCACCCATCATCCCCTGTGCTCACTGACCTACATTGGCTCCCGGTCCAGGAACGCCTCGATTTTAACATTCTCGTCCTTGTTTTCAAATCCCTCCATGACCTCGCCTCTCCCTATCTCTGTAACCTCCTCCAGCCCTACAACCCTCCGAGATCTCTGCGCTCCTCCAATTCTGGCCTCTTGCCCATCCCCGATTTTAATCGCTCCACCATTGGCGGCCGTGCCTTCAGCTGCCAGGGCCCTAAGCTCTGGAATTCCCTCCCTAAACCTCTCCGCCTCTCTCTCCTCCTTTAAGACGCTCCTTAAAACCTACCTCTTCGACCAAGCTTTTGGTCACCTGTCCTAATATCTCCTTATGTGGCTCAGTGTCAGATTGTGTCTGATAATCGCTCCTGTGAAGCGCCTTGGGTCATTTAACTACGTTAAAGGCGCTATATAAATGCAAGTTGGTGTTTCATTAACATTCACCAGCGAGTGTAAAAGTGTCATCGCCTCTAATGCGCAGCGTCTTTGCACAACCCGACGATATAGACGATCTCTAACCAGCTGCACACCCGATAAAGATTGTTCATTAATCATGTCCTAGTCCTGATAATACAGTCAGGAAAAAGTCTGAGTGGAACTTGCTGCTTTAATAGAATAACTCTTGGTTTTGAAGGGCGATGAAATCTGCTCTCTGTCTTCTGATGGGCTTTGTTTTGTATTTGAATGGGAGAGCAGGCAATATCTGCCAGCGAAACAGGATTTATAAATGATCTTCCGAGACTGCACTGGGGGAAGGAGAAATTCACAGAAGGACTAGATCAGATATCAGCTCCAACTGCACAATCTAAATTTGCATTTAAAAGAACACGGAGATATCCCTGATTTTGAGGCCCCAGATAAGAGAACACAATAACATACTTGCAGCAATCTGTACCACAAGAGAAAGTGACTTCAATTCAAATTGTTGCCCCATTATTAAAGGATCTATAACACAAGTTAGTAACTAGGTTTGAACAGACAGCACTGCTGATAGTCGGTCTCTCCAGGCAGCAGAAAGGAAAAAGTTGCTTAAAACAAAGGCTACACAGTTTGTCCACCTCATTCCCACTCCATCTACACCCAGTCGCACCTGCACCCCGTCCCACCTGCACCCCGTCCCACCTGCACCCCATCCCACCTGCACCCCGTCCCACCTGCACCTTGTCCCACCTGCACCCCATCCCACCTGCACCCCGTCCCACCTGCACCCCGTCCCACCTGCACCCCGTCCCACCTGCACCCCATCCCACCTGCACCCCATCCCACCTGCACCTTGTCCCACCTGCACCCCATCTCACCTGCACCCCATCCCACCTGCACCCCGTCCCACCTGCACCCCGTCCCACCTGCACCCCGTCCCACCTGCACCCCGTCCCACCTGCACCCCATCCCACCTGCACCCCGTCCCACCTGCACCCCGTCCCACCTGCACCCCAT
>NC_090347.1:3303816-3353816 GCF_035084215.1 Heptranchias perlo | reverse complement strand
AATATCTTGAAAACATCGATCAAATCACCCCTTAATCGTCTAAATTCCAGGGAATACAACCCGAGTTTGTGTAATCTCTCCTCGTAATTTAACCCTTGGAGTCCAGGTATCATTCTAGTAAACCTACGCTGCACTCCCTCCAATATAAGGTGGGGTGCCCAGAACTGCTCACAGTACTCCAGGTGCGGTCTAACCAGGGTTTTGTATAGCTGCAGCATAACTTCTGCCCCCTTGTATTCTAGTCCTCTAGAAATAAAGGCCAGCATTCCATTAACCTTTTTGATCATTTTAACGGTCTATGTAAATGGACCCCTTAAGTCTCTTTCGAACTCTACGTCAGGATGTCCCACGGCATTTACAGCCAATGAAGTATACCCATCGTTGTAATGTAGGAAACGCAGCAGCCAATTTGCACACAGCAAGATCCCACAAACAGCAATGTGATAATGAGCAGATCATCTTTTCAAGGTGTTGGTTGAGGGATAAATATTGGCCAGGACACCGAGGAGAACTCCCCCCTGCTCTCCTTCGAAATAGTGCCATGGGGTCTTTTACATCCACCTGAGAGGGCACCTCGGTTTAACATCTTATCCGAAAGACAGCACCTCCGGCAGTGCAGCACTCCGTCGGTACTGGCACTGGGAGTGTCCGCCTGGATTACGGGCTCGAGGCTCTGGAGTGGGATTCGAACCCATGACCTTCTGACTCAGGGGTGAGAGTGCGACCCACTGAGCCCTGGCCTCCTTCTGTGCTGTAAGATTCTATGCTTCAGAAACGTGCTGCTTCTTTCCCTCTACGCTCCTACTCTTTTCCATTAGGGTTTGTGTACATTTCCCTCCCTCCACCCCCCCAGGCATTTTCCGAATGATCGGCCCTTAAGCGCCAAAGAAAAATCGTGACAATATTTTTTAAAAGGACTGAGAGATGAGAAAGTGCTTCAAACTTGTTTGAGATGATACCATTATCATCGTGCATCAAAGCTTGGAAATTGAATAAAATTGACATCAAGTAAAGCTTCAAAGAAAGATTCCGCGACAATACGTGGATCGTGGAGAGTGCAAATGACCTGAGGAGATCTCAAAGCAAACTGCAGAGAAGTCCCAGAATGATAATGAGAGAAACACTTTGTTCTTCTTAAAGACAGGTCTTCCCCCCACCCCCCCGACACATCCCCCCACCCCCCCCGACACATCTCCCCACCCCTCCCGACACATCCCCCCACCCCCCCCGACACATCCCCCCACCCCCCCGACACATCCCCCCACCCCCCCGACACATCTCCCCACCCCCCCCGACACATCTCCCCCCACCCCCCCCGACAAATCTCCCCCCACCGCCCCCGACACATCTCCCCCCACCGCCCCGACACATCTCCCCACCCCCCCGACACATCTCCCCCCACCCCCCCGACACATCCCCCCAACCCCCCGACACATCTCTCCCCACCCCCCCGACACATCCCCCCACCCCCCCGACACATCTCCCCCCACCCCCCCGACACATCCCCCCACCCCCCCGACACATCTCCCCCCACCCCCTCGACACATCCCCCCGACACATCCCCCCACCCCCCCGACACATCCCCCCACCCCCCCCGACACATCCCCCCACCCCCCCGACATATCTCCCCCCACCCCCCCGACACATCCCCCCCACTCCCTCGACACCCCCCCCCGACACATCCCCCCACTCCCCCGACACCCCCCCCCGACACATCCCCCCACCCCCCCGACACATCCCCCCACCCCCCGACACATCTCCCCACCCCCCCGACACATCCCCCCACCCCCCCGACACATCTCCCCCCCCCCCGACACATCCCCCCACTCCCCCGACACCCCCCCCCGACATATCTCCCCCCACCCCCCCGACACATCTCCACCCACCCCCCCGACACATCCCCCCAACCCCCCGACACATCTCTCCCCACCCCCCCGACACATCTCCCCCCACCCCCCCGACACATCCCCCCACCCCCCCGACACATCTCCCCCCACCCCCTCGACACATCCCCCCGACACATCCCCCCACCCCCCCGACACATCCCCCCACCCCCCCCGACACATCCCCCCACCCCCCCGACATATCTCCCCCCACCCCCCCGACACATCCCCCCCACTCCCCCGACACCCCCCCCCGACACATCCCCCCACCCCCCCGACACATCCCCCCACCCCCCGACACATCTCCCCACCCCCCCGACACATCCCCCCCACCCCCCCGACACATCTCCCCCCCCCCGACACATCCCCCCACTCCCCCGACACCCCCCCCCGACATATCTCCCCCCACCCCCCCGACACATCTCCACCCACCCCCCCGACACATCCCCCCACCCCCCCCAACATATCTCCCCCCACCCCCCCGACACATCCCCCCACCCCCCCGACACATCCCCGCCCACTCCCTCGACACATCCCACCGACACATCTCCCCCCCCCCCCGACATATCCCCCCACTCCCCCGACACCCCCCCCCGACATATTCCCCCACCCCCCCCGACACATCCCCCCACCCCCCCCCCGACATATCTCCCCCCACCCCCCCGACACATCCCCCCACCCCCCGACACATCCCCCCACCCCCCCGACACATCCCCCCCCACCCCCCCGACACATCCCCTCACTCCCCCGACACCCCCCCCGACATATCCCCCCACCCCTCCCGACATATCTCCCCCCACCCCCCCGACACATCTCCCCCCCCCCCCCCCGACACATCCCCCCACTCCCCCGACACCCCCCCCGACATATCCCCCCCACCCCCCCCCGACACATCCCCCCACCCCCCCCGACACATCTCCCCCCCCCCGACACATCCCCCCACTCCCCCGACACCCCCCCCGACATATCCCCCCACCCCCCCCGACACATCCCCCCACCCCCCCCCGACATATCTCCCCCCACCCCCCCGACACATCCCCCCACCCCCCCGACACATCCCCCCCCACCCCCCCGACACATCCCCCCACCCCCCCCCGACACATCCCCCCACTCCCCCGACACCCCCCCCCCGACATATCCCCCCACCCCCCCGACACATCCCCCCACCCCCCCGACACATCTCCCCCCCCCCCCGACACATCCCCCCACTCCCCCGACATATCTCCCCCCACCCCCCCCGACACATCCCCCCACCCCCCCGACACATCCCCCCACCCCCCCCGACACATCCCCCCCCACTCCCTCGACACATCCCACCGACACATCTCCCCCACCCCCCCCCGACACATCCCCCCACTCCCTCGACACCCCCCCGACACATCTCCCCCCACCCCCTCGACACATCCCCCCGACACATCCCCCCACCCCCCCGACACATCCCCCCACCCCCCCGACACATCCCCCCACCCCCCCGACACATCCCCCCGACACATCCCCCCACCCCCCCGACACATCCCCCCACCCCCCTGACACATCCCCCCACCCCCCCGACATATCTCCCCCCACCCCCCGACACATCCCCCCCACCCCCCCCCGACACATCCCCCCACCCCCCCGACACATCTCCCCCCACCCCCCCGACACAGCTCCCCCACCCCCCCGACACATCTCCCCCCACCCCCTCGACACATCCCCCCCACCCCCCGACACAGCTCCCCCCACCCCCCCAAAAAATCTCCCCCCACCCCCCCGACACCCCCCCCCGACACATCCCCCCTGACACATCCCCCCCACCCCCCCCGAAACATCCACCCCTCCCCCTTCCCCAGTTTCCAGCTGTTCTCCAGTATCTTACCCAAAAGTGGCCATTTTTCATGTATGAACTGAAATAGTTGGAACATAAAGAAAAAGGAGGCCATTCAGCCCCTTGAGCCTGTTCTGCGCCATTGAATTAGATCATGGCTGACCTGTATCTTAACTCCATTTACCCGCCTTGGTTCCGTAATCCTTAATACCCTGACCCAACAAAAATCTATCGAGCTCAGATTTGAAATTTTCAATTGACCCCCAGCCTCAACAGCCTTTTGGGGAGAGAGTTCCAGATTTCCACTCCCCTTTGTGTGAGGAAGTGCTTCCTGACATCACCCCTGAACGGCCTGGCTCTGATTTTAAGGTTTATGCCCCCTTGTTCTCGACTCCCCCCACCAGAGGAAATAGTTTCTCTCGATCTACTCTGTCAAATCCTTTAATCATCTTTTAAGAACATAAGAACGTAAGAAACAGGAGCAGGAGTCGGCCATTCGGCCCCTCGAGCCTGCTCCACCATTCAATCAGATCATGGCTGATCTTCGACCTCAACTCCACTTTCCCGCCCGATCCCCAAATCCCTCGATTCCCGTGGATTCCAAAAATCTGATAAGAACATAGGAAATAGGAGCAGGAGTGGGCCATTCGGCCCCTCGAGTTGGGAGCAGTTTTAACCTAACCCGCCCGCCGGGAGACAGGCTTTTTACAGCCGGCCTGGTTTTACTCTCCCTTGAGGTCAGCGGAGAGCGCCAATGGGCAGGGTGTAAAACCGGGGTACCACCTGATCCCGCAGCATCCCCGGGGAAGGGGTTCGGTTAAAATTGTCGGAACGGCTCGACTACAGGAAGTATCGTGACTGAGTCATAATTGTAGGAGGTTTTAATCACCCGGAAACAGAGCGTGGGATAGTGGGGAGAATGGGGATGGGGGTTTTTTTTTTTTCTGCGATATTTGCTGGACTGTTTTTAGAGGTCGAGATATTGCTACTCCAACAGGGAGGGATTCGATTCCGGGTAATAAAGGGGACCAGGTTGGCTTCCACTCATCGGGCTCAGTGGAAGAATAAAAAAGGGAAAGTCAAGCATAAGGTGAAGTGAGCAGAGGTGGTATATCATTGGGAAATACAAAAGAAAAGATCTGTCCAGATTAAATGGAAGGTTCAACTGGCCATTGGTAATGCAGATCAGCAATGGAAAATACTTAAACAGCCACAGCAGCCTGTATTTATATAGTGCCTTTAACATAGTAAACATCCCAAGGCGTTTCTTATCAAAGAATATTTGACACCGAGCCAGATTAGGACAGGTGACCAAAAGCCTGGTCAAAGAGGTAGGTTTTAAGGAGCTTCTTAAAGGAGGAGAGAGAGGCGGAGAGGTTTAGGGAGGGAATTCCAGAGCTTAGGGCCCAGGCAGCTGATTCAACTGATGACAGACCCTCCTCAAGAACAAGAAAAATAATAAAAGCCCGTCACACTATCCCTGATATCAGGCTTCTCCCAGCCAGTCTTCTGATCCTGACTGACTCCGAGCTTGAGGTGAGTGAGTTTCCCATCACTCGATCAGGCTCCCCTCCCACCCTCACCCTCACCCGCGACCCCCCCCACAAACCTAGCTGGCTGACTCACTGCCCATGTATCTCCTTTTACATTTTCCCTTTCTTTCCCAACCAGTGGGATTAAGATCCCTCTGACTCCTTCCCTGATCCCAGTAGCCCTGTCAATAAAACCAATAAAGCCATAAGTGAGAGTGGGGAGACTATTATCCCATCATTCTGGGCTGGATCCCGATCCCACCTGTCTGTAATTTAGCGTTGGCCCGAGCAAGGTCGCAATCAGGCAGGTCATCGGACCCCCTACAAGAAGGGGGTACATTGAAGGACCAAGAATGGTCTCCAATATACAAATCGCGACATTACGCAGGTCAGACCCTCCCAGCACAGGAAGAATTTTACGAGACTCAGGCAACTACCAAGAGCTGCCTCTCCCAGGAGATTAGATTACATGGCTGCCGGGGGGGGGGGGGAATGGGGCGGGTGGGGGGATGATGGGAAGTGTCTGGTCACGATGGTACGGCCAGCATGGTGTCAGGGGCAGGCTCGATGGACCAAATGGTCTCTTCCTGCCCGTCAATTTTGTGCGTTTGTTTGAATGCACAGCCAGCCTTGGTCCCAGAAGGTTTGGGCGGCCGTAAACCTTTCATTTATACCATTTGGCACCAAAAAGAAAAGGTATCAGTAAATTAAGGGTGAGTTGGAAGGGCTGCCATGTTTAGGTAAACAGGAAGAGGATGAGGCCATTCAGCCCCCACCCCTCCCCGAGCCTGTTCCGTCATTTTGATCAATGGGGCGTAAAACTGCTGACCGGCCCCAAGCTTGCCAGGCGGGTTAGGTTAAAATTACCCGCCCTCCCCCCGAGATCGTTCACTTAAAAATCTGACCTACTCTGCACGGTCTAGTTAAAAATAGCTTTGATAAAGTACGAAGAACAACAAAGCAAAACAGCAAACAGCACAGAGGGATTAATATTCGGGCACCTTACAGTACATAAAAGGTTTAGCTTGGCCATTACTCAATTGCTGCTAATGAAAAATAATTGTGCTGTTCTAGTCTATTTAGTTATCAGCACCATTCTGTAAATCTAATTGATGATTAAGAACGAGGGCAGTTGAGTATTGATTTATCAAGTTATTTGTGCGTATATACAGATTTTTCTTGTAATAGCACAGCTGACAACAGAAATTGTCTTAATGGATCAAAACTGTACGGGACAGCATGGTGCATGAATCTAAGTAATGAAAATACATTACCAGCCGTCCACTGCAAAAAAAATACCTGAATCAGCTTTAGGCTGGTCCCGGGACAGGGGGCAGTGGGGAGCAGGAGATGGAAGAGGGGAAAGGAAGGAAGAGAGGGAAGAAGGAAGAATGGAGGGGAAGAGGGAGGGGGTAAAAGAGCGGAAAAGGGAGGGGAGAGTGGAGGGGGAACATAAGAGGAAGAGGATAGGAGGGGCAGGGAGGAGGGAGGGAGGGACGGAGAGAAGAGGAGAGAAGTTAGGGAAAGAATGGAGCGAGGGGAAGAGCAGAAGGAGAGACAGAACGGGAAGGGGAAAAGGGAGGGGGAGAAAGAATAGAGGAGAAGGAAGGGCAGAGGGGAGAAAGGAGTGGGTGAAAGGAGATGGAAAAGGAAGGAGGGAGGTGGAGAGGGAGGGGAAAGGACGATGAAAAGAGAACATCCAGCCTGTGTGATGTCTCGTGCATTGGGGAGGAAAGGTGCAACATCAGAATCATTTATAGTGGGAAAAATCTCATCAATAGAATTTAAAGTCATGTCACACAGCAGTACTGAGGGAGCGCTGCACTGTCGGAGGGTCAGTACTGAGGGAGCGCTGCACTGTCGGAGGGTCAGTACTGAGGGAGTGCTGCACTGTCGGAGGGTCAGTACTGAGGGAGTGCTGCACTGTCGGAGGGTCAGTACTGAGGGAGCGCTGCACTGTCGGAGGGTCAGTACTGAGGGAGTGCTGCACTGTCGGAGGGGCAGTACTGAGGGAGTGCTGCGCTGTCGGAGGGTCAGTACTGAGGGAGTGCTGCACTGTCGGAGGGTCAGTACTGAGGGAGTGCTGCGCTGTCGGAGGGTCAGTACTGAGGGAGTGCTGCACTGTCGGAGGGTCAGTACTGAGGGAGCGCTGCACTGTCGGAGGGTCAGTACTGAGGGAGTGCTGCACTGTCGGAGGGTCAGTACTGAGGGAGCACTGCACTGTCGGAGGGTCAGTACTGAGGGAGCGCTGCACTGTCGGAGGGTCAGTACTGAGGGAGCGCTGCACTGTCGGAGGGTCAGTACTGAGGGAGCGCTGCACTGTCGGAGGGTCAGTACTGAGGGAGCGCTGCACTGTCGGAGGGTCAGTACTGAGGGAGCACTGCACTGTCGGAGGGTCAGTACTGAGGGAGTGCTGCGCTGTCGGAGGGTCAGTACTGAGCGAGCGCTGCACTGTCGGAGGGTCAGTACTGAGGGAGTGCTGCACTGTCGGAGGGTCAGTACTGAGGGAGCGCTGCACTGTCGGAGGGTCAGTACTGAGGGAGCGCTGCACTGTCGGAGGGTCAGTACTGAGGGAGCGCTGCACTGTCGGAGGGGCAGTACTGAGGGAGCGCTGCACTGTCGGAGGGTCAGTACTGAGGGAGCGCTGCACTGTCGGAGGGTCAGTACTGAGGGAGCGCTGCACTGTCGGAGGGTCAGTACTGAGGGAGCGCTGCACTGTCGGAGGGTCAGTACTGAGGGAGCACTGCACTGTCGGAGGGTCAGTACTGAGGGAGTGCTGCGCTGTCGGAGGGTCAGTACTGAGGGAGCGCTGCACTGTCGGAGGGTCAGTACTGAGGGAGTGCTGCACTGTCGGAGGGTCAGTACTGAGGGAGCGCTGCACTGTCGGAGGGTCAGTACTGAGGGAGCGCTGCACTGTCGGAGGGTCAGTACTGAGGGAGCGCTGCACTGTCGGAGGGGCAGTACTGAGGGAGCGCTGCACTGTCGGAGGGTCAGTACTGAGGGAGCGCTGCACTGTCGGAGGGTCAGTACTGAGGGAGCGCTGCACTGTCGGAGGGTCAGTACTGAGGGAGCGCTGCACTGTCGGAGGGTCAGTACTGAGGGAGTGCTGCACTGTCGGAGGGTCAGTACTGAGGGAGCGCTGCACTGTCGGAGGGTCAGTACTGAGGGAGCGCTGCACTGTCGGAGGGTCAGTACTGAGGGAGCGCTGCACTGTCGGAGGGTCAGTACTGAGGGAGCGCTGCACTGTCGGAGGGTCAGTACTGAGGGAGCGCTGCACTGTCGGAGGGTCAGTACTGAGGGAGTGCTGCACTGTCGGAGGGTCAATACTGAGGGAGCACTGCACTGTCAGAGGGTCAGGACTGAGGGAGCGCTGCACTGTCGGAGGGTCAGTACTAAGGGAGCGCTGCACTGTCGGAGGGTCAGTACTGAGGGAGTGCTGCGCTGTCGGAGGGTCAGTACTGAGGGAGTGCTGCGCTGTCGGAGGGTCAGTACTGAGGGAGCGCTGCACTGTCGGAGGGTCAGTACTGAGGGAGCGCTGCGCTGTCGGAGGGTCAGTACTGAGGGAGTGCTGCGCTGTCGGAGGGTCAGTACTGAGGGAGTGCTGCACTGTCGGAGGGTCAGTACTGAGGGAGCGCTGCACTGTCGGAGGGTCAGTACTGAGGGAGCGCTGCACTGTCGGAGGGTCAGTACTGAGGGAGTGCTGCACTGTCGGAGGGTCAGTACTGAGAGAGCGCTGCACTGTCGGAGGGTCAGTACTGAGGGAGTGCTGCACTGTCGGAGGGTCAATACTGAGGGAGCGCTGCACTGTCGGAGGGTCAGTACTGAGGGAGTGCTGCACTGTCGGAGGGTCAGTACTGAGGGAGCGCTGCACTGTCGGAGGGTCAGTACTGAGGGAGTGCTGCACTGTCGGAGGGTCAATACTGAGGGAGCACTGCACTGTCAGAGGGTCAGGACTGAGGGAGTGCCGCACTGTCGGAGGGTCAGTACTGAGGGAGCACTGCACTGTCGGAGGGTCAGTACTGAGGGAGCGCTGCACTGTCGGAGGGTCAGTACTGAGGGAACGCTGCACTGTCGGAGGGTCAGTACTGAGGGAACGCTGCACTGTCGGAGGGTCAGTACTGAGGGAACACTGCACTGTGGGAGGGTCAGTACTGAGGGAACGCTGCACTGTGGGAGGGTCAGTACTGAGGGAACACTGCACTGTGGGAGGGTCAGTACTGAGGGAACACTGCACTGTGGAAGGGTCAGTACTGAGGGAACACTGCACTGTCGGAGGGTCAGTACTGAGGGAGTGCTGCGCTGTCGGAGGGTCAGTACTGAGGGAGTGCTGCGCTGTCGGAGGGTCAGTACTGAGGGAGTGCTGCGCTGTCGGAGGGTCAGTACTGAGGGAGTGCTGCGCTGTCGGAGGGTCAGTACTGAGGGAGTGCTGCGCTGTCGGAGGGTCAGTACTGAGGGAGTGCTGCACTGTCGGAGGGTCAGTACTGAGGGAGTGCTGCACTGTCGGAGGGTCAGTACTGAGGGAGCGCTGCACTGTCGGAGGGTCAGTACTGAGGGAACGCTGCACTGTCGGAGGGTCAGTACTGAGGGAACGCTGCACTGTCGGAGGGTCAGTACTGAGGGAACGCTGCACTGTCGGAGGGTCAGTACTGAGGGAACACTGCACTGTGGGAGGGTCAGTACTGAGGGAACGCTGCACTGTGGGAGGGTCAGTACTGAGGGAACACTGCACTGTGGGAGGGTCAGTACTGAGGGAACACTGCACTGTGGGAGGGTCAGTACTGAGGGAACGCTGCACTGTGGGAGGGTCAGTACTGAGGGAACGCTGCACTGTCGGAGGGTCAGTACTGAGGGAACGCTGCACTGTGGGAGGGTCAGTACTGAGGGAACGCTGCACTGTCGGAGGGTCAGTACTGAGGGAACACTGCACTGTGGGAGGGTCAGTACTGAGGGAACGCTGCACTGTGGGAGGGTCAGTACTGAGGGAACGCTGCACTGTCGGAGGGTCAGTACTGTAAAGCACTTTGGGACATCCTGAGGCCGTGAAAGGCACGATATAAATGCAAGTTCTTTTGTTTTTCTTTTAAATCCCTACCACCGGAGATCGTGATTTTTTTAATCTTACACCATCATTTAATTTGATTCCCTTGTGGAGAGAGGGTCGTTTCACTGAGGGGGTGATTTTTTTCCCCCTCATTCTCTAAAACAGCGATGCCTCATTTAGCGATTGGTATCAGTCGACCTATCAGAATAGTTTTTCTTATTTATCTGTGTCATGTTCTGTTGATGTGAGGGAGACATGGGAACAGAAAGTGAGTATCGAGAGGAGAGGGAGTCATCGTTACAATGGACGAAATGTCAGAGCGAGCAAGAAATAAAGAAATAATTTGCATTTCTATAGCGCCTTTCACATCCTCAGGACGTCCCAAAGCGTTTCACAGCCAATTAAGCAATTTTGAAGTGTAGTCACTGTTGTTATGTAGGAAACGCGGCAGCCAATTTGTGCATAGCAAGATCCCACAAACAGCAATGTGATAATGATCAGATAATCTGTTATCAGTGATGTTGATGGAGAGATAAATATTGGCCCAGGACACCGGGGAGAACTCCCCCTGCTCTTCTTCAAAATAGTGTCCATGGGATCTTTTACATCCACCTGAGAGGGCAGGTCTAACGTCTCATTTGAAAGACGGCACCTCCGACAGTGCAGCACTCCCTCAGTACTGGCACTGGGAGCGTCGGGCCAGGTTTTGTGCTCAAGTCTCCGGAGTGGGAATTGAACCCACGTCCTTCTGACTCAGGGGCGAGAGAGATACCGAGTGAAACACAGCTTCAACCGAGGAGAGGCGGAGAGGCACGGAGACAGGTGGCTGAAAGAGAGTGAGGCAGTGGCAGAGAGACAACAAAGAGAGCGATAGAGTGAGGCATGCAGGAATAGAGAGGTTAGACGATAAGACAAATGTAGGGGGAGAGAGAGAGGCACACGCAGACTGAGAAAGAGAACAAAGACAGAGATGGGGAGGAAGAAATGGAAAGGGACCTAGACACAGCAAGAGGAAGGATTAAAAAGACACAAATGATTTAAGTGTTGCTCTGGGGCTGATACTTGCAAGGGCTGACTTTGGTTTTCCAACAGAATATATCTTTACTGTACGCACAACAGGGCTACAAGATGACTGGATCTGCCAACTCACACTGCCTTCATATTTGATGCTGTCTCTCACACACACACACACACACAAATACACACACGCAAACACAAATACACACACACAAATACACACACACACAAATACACACACACAAATACACACACACACAAATACACACACACACAAATACACACACACACACAAATACACACACACACAAATATACACACACACAAATACACACACACACAAATATACACACACACAAATACACACACACACAAATACACACACACACAAATACACACACACACACAAATACACACACACACAAATACACACACACACACAAATACACACACACACAAATACACACACACACAAATACACACACACACAAATACACACACACACACAAATACACACACACACAAATATACACACACACAAATACACACACACACAAATATACACACACACACACAAATACACACACACAAATACACACACACACACAAATACACACACACACAAATATACACACACACAAATACACACACACAAATACGCACACACACACACAAATACACACAAACACACACACAAATACACACACACACACAAATATACACACACACAAATACACACACACACAAATATACACACACACAAATACACACACACACACAAATACGCACACACACACAAATACACACAAACACACACACACACACAAATACACACAAACACACACACAAATACGCACACACACACACACATACACACACACACACACACACATATCTGAAGTTCAATGAGGGAATCGAGTACAGCAGCACAAATTACAGAAAGACCCTATTAGCACTGAAACCTCAAATTAGTGGCACACACACAAATCTTCAGCTCTCTGGTCCAATTTCCAGGGGACATTGCTCCATCAATCTCCTCTTACTGAGGACGCCGCTGCCATTGCCCATCATTAAATCTGTGCTCTGTGTGTATCTGTTATCAGAGAGCTAAGATCTCCAGCCCAAATAGGATTCTCAGATGTCACAGGCAAATATCAAAAGAGACCGAGTTCGCCCAGAGACGCAGATTAACCTTTTCCCTTCCCTCTCATTTGCATTCCAGAAGCTAATTACCGCAGTCCAGAGCGCAATGATCTGCATCTCAAAACAATGGTGTAGGAATCTCTGAATCCATTGCGTAAATCTCTGCTCAATGCCAGGTATTCAGCATAACAAAGCCCATGTGTTAGTCTATAGTGCACACTGTCTGTGTAATTCACTATAGTAAACACTGTGTGTGTAATTCAATATAGCAAACACTGTGTGTGTAATTCACTGTAATAAACACTGTGTGTGTAATTCACTACAGTAAACAATGTGTGTGTAATTCACCATAGTAAACACTGTGTGTTTAATTCACTACAGTGTGTAATTCATGATAGTAAACACTGTGTGTTTAATTCACTACAGTGTGTAATTCATGATAGTAAACACTGTGTGTTTAATTCACTACAGTGTGTAATTCACGATCGTAAACACTGTGTGTAATTCACTATAGCAAACTCTGTGTGTGTAATTCAATATAGCAAACACTGTGTGTGTAATTCACGATCGTAAACACTGTGTGTAATTCACTATAGCAAATGCTGTGTGTGTAATTCACGATAGTAAACACTGTGTGTGTAATTCAATACAGCAAACACTGTGTGTGTAATTCAATACAGCAAACACTGTGTGTGTAATTCACTATAGCAAACACTGTGTGTGTAATTCACTATAGCAAACACTGTGTGTAATTCACGATAGTAAACACTGTGTGTGTAATTCAATATAGCAAACGCTGTGTGTGTAATTCACGATAGTAAACACTGTGTGTTTAATTCACGATAGTAAACACTGTGTGTGTAATTCAATACAGCAAACACTGTGTGTGTAATTCACTATAGCAAACACTGTGTGTGTAATTCACTATAGCAAACACTGTGTGTGTAATTCACTATAGCAAACGCTGTGTGTAATTCACGATAGTAAACACTGTGTGTGTAATTCAATATAGCAAACGCTGTGTGTGTAATTCACGATAGTAAACACTGTGTGTTTAATTCACGATAGTAAACACTGTGTGTAATTCACTATAGCAAACTCTGTGTGTGTAATTCAACATAGCAAACGCTGTGTGTGTAATTCATGATAGTAAACACTGTGTGTTTAATTCACGATAGTAAACACTGTGTAATTCACTATAGCAAACTCTGTGTGTGTAATTCACTATAGCAAACTCTGTGTGTGTAATTCAATATAGCAAACACTGTGTGTGTAATTCACGATCGTAAACACTGTGTGTAATTCACTATAGCAAACTCTGTGTGTGTAATTCAACATAGCAAACGCTGTGTGTGTAATTCACGATAGCAAACACTGTGTATGTAATTCAATAGAGCAAACACTGTGTGTGTAATTCAATATCGTAAACACTGTGTGTGTAATTCACGATAGCAAACACCGTGTGTTTAATTCATGACAGTGAACACTGTGTGTAATTCACTATAGCAAACACTGTGTGTGTAATTCACTGCAGCAAACACTGTATGTGTAATTCAATATAGCATTCACTGTGTGTGCAATTCACTATAGTAAACACTGTGTGTGTAATTCAATAGAGAAAACACTGTGTGTGTAATTCAATAGAGAAAACACTGTGTGTGTAATTCACCACAGCAAACACTGTGTGTGTAATTCAATATAGCAAACACTGAGTGTGTAATTCACTATAGTAAACACTGTGTGTAACTCACTATCGCAAACACTGTGTGTGAAATTCAAACCAGCAAACACCATGTGTGTAATTCACGATAGTAAACACTGTGTGTGTAATTCACTATAGCAAACACTGTGTATGTAATTCACTGTAGTAAACACGCTGTGTGTTATTCAGTACATTAAACAGACAGTGTGTTATTCAACATAGCCAGCACACTGTTATTCACTTTAGTAAACACACTCTGCATTATTCAGAATATTAAACACACTGTGCGTTATTCAGTATAGTAAACAAGCTAAGTGTTATTCAGCATAGTAAACACACTCTCGATTATTCAGTACAGTAAACACACTGTGTGTTATTCAGTAAAGTAAACACACTGTGTGTTATTCAGTAAAGTAAACACACTGTGTGTAATTCAGTATAGTAAACACACTCTGGGTTATTCAGTATAGTAAACACACTCTGGATTATTCAGTACAGTAAACACACTGTGTGTTAATCTGTATAGTAAATACACTGTGTGTTATTCAGTATATTAAACAGACAGTGTGTTATTCAATATAGTCAGCACACTGTGTGATATTCACTTTAGTAAACACACTCTGCATTATTCAGAATATTAAACACACTGTGTGTTACTCATTGCAGTAAACGCACTCTGGGATATTCAGTATAGTAAACACAGTGTTTGTTATTCAGCATAGTAAACACACAGTGTGTTATTCAGTATAGTAAATACTGTGTGTTATTCAGTATCATAAACACACACTGGGTTATTCATTATAGTAAACACACTGTGTGTTATTCAGTATAGTAAATACACTGTGTGTTATTCAGTATCATAAACACACACTGGGTTATTCATTATAGTAAACACACACTGGGTTATTCATTATAGTAAATACACTGTGTGTTATTCAGTATAGTAAACACAATGGGCTCGATGTTACCAGGCCTGCGGGTTCCCAGCGGGTGGTCCTCCGGGAGCGTCGAAAACGCGGACGGCGAAATTAGTGGGTTGCCCACGCGATCGTAGCAGGCAACCCACTAATAGGAATCAATTACCTGCTCCTCCGGGGTCCACGGCGCTGGCCTGCGCGTCGGTCGGGCTGCGCATGCGCAGTACGATCTGTCAGCTGGAGGCTCTCTAGTTAAAGGGGCAGTCCTCCACTGACAGATGCTGCAACCAATGGAACAAATTGCAGCATGGAGCAGCCCAGGGGGAAGGCTGCTCCCAGTTTAATGATGCCTCACCCCAGGTATCATCAGATGGGGTGAGGAGGAGGGGGAGGACACAGATCTTCCCCCCGGCGGGCGGGAGGAAGCGGCCTGCCTCTGCCACCAAGAAGGCCTGGCTCGAGGTGGCAGAGGGAGTCACCTGCGCCACCAACATATGGCCCACCTGCATACAGTGCAGGAGGCGCTGCAATGACCGCAGTAGGTCAACCACAGTGAGAACACAAAGTCTTTCCCCTACACTCCGTCTGCCACAACACTGCCCCCACCCCACATCTCCTTCGGCACCGCCAACACTACTCTGTCACATGACCCTTCATACCCACTCAAACCCCATCCTCATCTTACCTCCACCTACTCACCTCGCCAGTACTCATCCTGCCACTAACACGCAACCCAATCCTCATACAATCTCATTGCTCCATCCCATACTCACCCTCTCGTGCATCTCCCTCACGGCCAGCCTCACTCAACCTGCCACCACCTGTGCTGCAGCCACAGGGCATGCATCACATATGTGCAGTAGGCAGGGCAAGGCAAACGTCTCGTCAGCATGAAGGGGGTGCACAAGGGTGTCTGAGGGTTTGTCATGGGTGTTACCCATATTGAATTTCAGAGCAACAAACAGCACACATTATATTGACACCACCACTGCCATGTCTCCGCGAATCCTGTCCGTTGTGTCCAATAATGCCCGCTCCTGGGTATCACTATGAGGACCCACCACTGATGCCACCCATCGTGTTACTGCAGAGTATTTGCAGGGCTCGTCCGCGCAGACGACTGAGAGACATCGGCGGTGTAGCCGGCTGCACCCTGGAAGGATGCGGAGGAGAAGGTGTGGAGGGCAGTGGTGACTTTGCCAGCGACAGGTAAGCAGTTGGTGCTGGGGCCAGCCAGGAGCAGCTCGGCATGAAAGAGGCTGCAGATCTCCACGACTACATGTCGAGCGAATCTGCGCCTCCCTGTGCACTGCTGCTCGGAGAGGTCCAGGGAGCTGCGCCTCGGTCTGTGGACCCTGTGGCGAGGGTAGTGCCCTCTGCAATGCGTCTCTCTCTGCGGTAGCCCTCCCTCCTGCTGTGCAGGTGGGCGTGCAACAACACCGTGTTGGGGGGATCCACGTCTCTGCGGCGGACGGCGTGGACTGCGAGGCTGCTGGTCATGCTCTTCGTCCTCCGAGGGTCTCCACACACCACCCATCTGGCAGGTGTTGGTCTGAGGGGTTGTGCAGGGTAGGTGTGTGGTTCCTCGGACTGGGGCTGCGGTTTCGTGTCGGTCTGTCCTCTGGCTTGGCGGGGGGTGGTGGAGGGCAGGGGTTGCCCTATGTGACGCGGTGGCCTCCTGCGTGGGTGAGGGCTCTCCCCCGTGGAGCGCACCTTGGCACCTGCCACAGGCTGCAACACGCCTGGTTGGAGGGAGACTGTTTCCCCCAGTGTGGGAAACTCACTGCCTTGAACCTAAAATCCCACACTTCCTCTTTTGACAGCTGCTTCAGCTCATTAACTGACCACAACGAGCAAGGTAAGTACTCTCAAGTGGAACCCCGCTGGCTTTAATTGCCTGCGGGATTCCCACCAGCGGGGCTTGCGCGCGCAGCCCCGCACGTCAGCGCGGTACCCGGAAGTGGCCGGGATTTCGTTGCGATCCGGTCACGTGACCGGAGATCGGGATTTTCGGGGCCCCCCCGCTGGGAACCCGCCGGAAACACGCTCCTAAAATCGAGCCCACTGTGTGTAATTCAGGATAGTAAATACACTCTGTGTTATTCAGTACAGGATACATACTGTGCGTTATTCATTCTAGTAAATACACTGTGCGTTATTCAGTATAGTAAACACGCTGTGTTTTATTCAGTACAGTAAACACGATGTGTATTATTCAGGATAGTAAAAACGCTGAGTGTTATTCAGTAGTAAACACACTCTGGATTATTCAGTATAGTGAACACTCTGTGTGTTATTCAGTATAGTAACACACTGTGTGTTAGTCAGCATAGTAAACACACTGCGTGTTATTCAGGAAAGGAAACACGCTGAGTGTTATTCAGAAACGTAAACACACTCTGGATTATGCAGAATAGTAAATACACTGTGTGTCATTCAGTATAGTAAACACACTGTGTTATTCTGTATAGTAAACACACTGTGTGTTATTCAGTCTGGGAAACACACTCTGGATTATTCAGTATAGTAAACACTGTGTGTTATTCAGTATCATAAACACACACCGGGTTATTCATTATAGTAAACACACTGTGCATTATTCATTCTAGTAAATACACTGTGCGTTATTCAGTATAGTAAACACACTATGTTTTATTCAGTACAGTAAACACGCTGTGTATTATTCCGCATAGTAAAAAGGCTGAGTGTTATTCAGTATAGTAAACACATTCTGGATTATTCAGTATAGTAAAGACACTGTGTGTTATTCAGTATAGTAAACACACTCTGGATTATTCAGTATAGTAAACACACTGTGTGTTATTCAGCACAGTAAACGCACTGTGTGTTATTCAGCATAGTAAACACACTCTGGGTTGTTCAGTACAGTAAACACGATGAGTGTTATTCAGTATAGTAAACACTGTGTTATTCAGTCTAGTAAGCACACACTGGGTTATTCATTTGCGTAAATACACTGTGTGTTATTCAGTATAGTAAACACACTGTGTGTTATTCAGTATAGTAAACACACAGTGGGTTATTCATTATAGTAAATACACTGTGCGTTATTCAGTATAGTAAACACACTGTGTGTTATTCAGTATAGTAAACATGCTGTGTGTTATTCAGCATAGTAAACACACTCTGGGTTATTCAGCATAGTAAACACACTGCGTGTTATTCAGTATAGTAAACACACTCTGGATTATTCAGTATAGTAAAGACACTGTGTGTTATTCAGTACAGTAAACACACTCTGGATTATTCAGAATAGTAAACACACTGTGTGTTATTCAGTATCGTAAACACACTGTGTGTTATTCAGCACAGTAAACGCACTGTGTGTTATTCAGCATAGTAAACACACTCTGGGTTGTTCAGTACAGTAAACACGATGCGTGTTATTCAGTATAGTAAACACTGTGTTATTCAGTCTAGTAAGCACACACTGGGTTATTCATTTGCGTAAATACACTGTGTGTTATTCAGTATAGTAAACACACTGTGTGTTATTCAGTATAGTAAACACACACTGGGTTATTCATTATAGTAAATACACTGTGCGTTATTCAGTATAGTAAACACACTGTGTGTTATTCAGTATAGTAAACATGCTGTGTGTTATTCAGCATAGTAAACACACTCTGGGTTATTCAGTATAGTAAACACAGTGTGTTATTCAGCATAGTAAACACACTCTGGATTATTCAGTATAGTAAACACACTGTGTGTTATTCAGTACATTAAACACACTGTGTGTTATTCAGTACAGCAAACACACTCTGGGTTATACATTATAGTAAATACACTGTGTGTTATTCATTATAGTAAACACACTCTGGGTTATTCAGTGTAGTAAATACACTGTGTGTTATTCAGTATAGTAAACACACTCTGGGTTATTCAGCATAGAAAACACACTGTGTGTTATTCAGTATAGTAAACACACTATTTGTTATTCAGTATAGTAAACACACTGTGTGTTATTCAGGATCGTAAAAACATTCTGCGTTATTCAGAAAAGTAAACACACTGTGTGTTATTCAGTAGAGTAAACACACTGTGTGTTATTCTGTACAGAAAAAACACTCTGGATTATTCAGTATAGTAAATACACTGTGCGTTATTCAGTCAAGTAAACACACTGTCTGTTATTCAGTATAGTAAACACACTCTGGGTTATTCAGTATAGTAAATACACTGTGTGTTATTCAGTCGAGTAAACACACTGTGTGTTATTCAGTATAGTAAACACACTGTCTGTTATTCAGTATAGTAAACACACTGCGTGTTATTCAGTCAAGTAAACACACTGTCTGTTATTCAGTATAGTAAACACACTCTGGGTTATTCAGTATAGTAAATACACTGTGTGTTATTCAGTCGAGTAAACACACTGTGTGTTATTCAGTATAGTAAACACACTGTCTGTTATTCAGTATAGTAAACACACTCTGGGTTATTCAGTCAAGTAAACACACTGTCTGTTATTCAGTATAGTAAACACACTCTGGGTTATTCAGTATAGTAAATACACTGTGTGTTATTCAGTCGAGTAAACACACTGTGTGTTATTCAGTATAGTAAACACACTGTCTGTTATTCAGTACAGTGAACACACTCTGGATTATTCAGTATAGTAAACACACTGTGTGTTATTCAGTATAGTAAACACTGTGTGTTATTCAGTATGGTAAACACACTGTGTTATTCAGTATAGTAAACACTGTGTGTTATTCATTATAGTAAACACACTGTGTGTTATTCAGTGTAGTAAACACTGTGTGTTATTCAGTATGGTAAACACACTGTGTTATTCAGTATAGTAAACACACTGTGCGTTATTCAGTATAGTAAACACACTCTGGGTTATTCAGTATAGTAAACACACTGTGTGTTATTCAGCATAGTAAACACACTCTGGGTTATTCAGTATAGTAAACACACTCTGGGTTATTCAGTATAGTAAACACACTCTGGGTTATTCAGTATAGTAAACACACTCTGGGTTATTCAGTATAGTAAACACACTCTGGGTTATTCAGTATAGTAAACACACTGTGTGTTATTCAGTATAGTAAACACACTCTGGGTTATTCAGTATAGTAAACACACAGTGTGTTATTCAGTATAGTAAACACACTCTGGGTTATTCAGTATAGTAAACACACTCTGCGTTATTCAGTATAGTAAACACACTCTGGGTTATTCAGTATAGTAAACACACTCTGGGTTATTCAGTATAGTAAACACACTGTGCGTTATTCAGTATCGTAAACGCACTGTGTGTTATTCAGTATAGTAAACACACTCTGGGTTATTCAGTATAGTAAACACACTCTGGGTTATTCAGTATAGTAAACACACTGTGTGTTATTCAGTATGGTAAACACACTGTGTTATTCAGTATAGTAAACACTGTGTGTTATTCATTATAGTAAACACACTGTGTGTTATTCAGTGTAGTAAACACTGTGTGTTATTCAGTATGGTAAACACACTGTGTTATTCAGTATAGTAAACACACTGTGCGTTATTCAGTATAGTAAACACACTCTGGGTTATTCAGTATAGTAAACACACTGTGTGTTATTCAGCATAGTAAACACACTCTGGGTTATTCAGTATAGTAAACACACTCTGGGTTATTCAGTATAGTAAACACACTCTGGGTTATTCAGTATAGTAAACACACTCTGGGTTATTCAGTATAGTAAACACACTGTGTGTTATTCAGTATAGTAAACACACTCTGGGTTATTCAGTATAGTAAACACACAGTGTGTTATTCAGTATAGTAAACACACTCTGGGTTATTCAGTATAGTAAACACACTCTGCGTTATTCAGTATAGTAAACACACTCTGGGTTATTCAGTATAGTAAACACACTCTGGGTTATTCAGTATAGTAAACACACTGTGCGTTATTCAGTATCGTAAACGCACTGTGTGTTATTCAGTATAGTAAACACACTCTGGGTTATTCAGTATAGTAAACACACTCTGGGTTATTCAGTATAGTAAACACACTGTGTGTTATTCAGTATAGTAAACACACTGTGTGTTATTCAGCATAGTAAACACACTCTGGGTTATTCAGTATAGTAAACACACTCTGGGTTATTCAGTATAGTAAACACACTCTGGGTTATTCAGTATAGTAAACACACTGTGTGTTATTCAGCATAGTAAACACACTCTGGGTTATTCAGCATAGTAAACACACTCTGGGTTATTCAGTATAGTAAACACACTGTGTGTTATTCAGCATAGTAAACACACTCTGGGTTATTCAGTATAGTAAACACACTCTGGGTTATTCAGTATAGTAAACACACTGTGTGTTATTCAGCATAGTAAACACACTCTGGGTTATTCAGTATAGTAAACACACTCTGCGTTATTCAGTATAGTAAACACAATGTGTGTTATTCAGTGTAGTAAACACACTCTGTATTATTCAGTATAGTAAACACACTGTGTGTTATTCAGTATAGTAAACACACTCTGGGTTATTCAGTATAGTAAATACACTGTGTGTTATTCAGGACAGTAAACACACTCTGTGTTATTCAGTATTGTAAACACACTGCGTGTTATTCAGTATAGTAAACACACTCTGGGTTATGCAGTATAGTAAACACACTGTGTGTTATTCAGTATAGTAAATACACTGTGTGTTACTCAGTATAGTAAACACACTCTGGGTTATTCAGTATAGTAAACACACTGTGTGTTATTCAGTATAGTAAATACACTGTGTGTTACTCAGTATAGTAAACACACTCTGGGTTATTCAGTATAGTAAACACACTGTGTGTTATTCAGTATAGTAAATACACTGTGTGTTACTCAGTATAGTAAACACACACTGGGTTATTCAGTATAGTAAACACACTGTGTGTTATTCAGTATAGTAAACACACTCTGGGTTATTCAGTATAGTAAACACACTCTGTGTTATTCAGCATAGTAAACACACTGTGTGTTGTTCAGTTTATTAAACACACAGTGTGTTATTCAGTATAGTAAACACACTGTGTGTTATTCAGTATGGTAAACACACTCTGGGTTATTCAGTATAGCAAATACACTGTGCGTTATTCAGTATAGTAAACACATTTTGTGTTATTCAGTATAGTAAACACACTGTGAGTTATTCAGTATAGTAAACACACTCTGGGTTATTCAGTATAGTAAACACACTCTGGGTTATTCAGTACAGTAAATACACTGTGCGTTATTCAGTATAGTAAACACACTGCGTGTTATTCAGTCAAGTAAACACACTGTCTGTTATTCAGTATAGTAAACACACTGTCTGTTATTCAGTATAGTAAACACACTGTGTGTTATTCAGTATAGTAAACACTGTGTTATTCAGTATGGTAAACACACTGTGTTATTCAGTATAGTAAACACTGTGTGTTATTCATTATAGTAAACACACTGTGTGTTATTCAGTGTAGTAAACACTGTGTGTTATTCAGTATGGTAAACACACTGTGTTATTCAGTATAGTAAACACACTGTGCGTTATTCAGTATAGTAAACACACTCTGGGTTATTCAGTATAGTAAACACACTGTGTGTTATTCAGCATAGTAAACACACTCTGGGTTATTCAGTATAGTAAACACACTCTGGGTTATTCAGTATAGTAAACACACTCTGGGTTATTCAGTATAGTAAACACACTCTGGGTTATTCAGTATAGTAAACACACTGTGTGTTATTCAGTATAGTAAACACACTCTGGGTTATTCAGTATAGTAAACACACTCTGCGTTATTCAGTATAGTAAACACACTCTGGGTTATTCAGTATAGTAAACACACTCTGGGTTATTCAGTATAGTAAACACACTGTGCGTTATTCAGTATCGTAAACGCACTGTGTGTTATTCAGTATAGTAAACACACTCTGGGTTATTCAGTATAGTAAACACACTCTGGGTTATTCAGTATAGTAAACACACTGTGTGTTATTCAGTATAGTAAACACACTGTGTGTTATTCAGCATAGTAAACACACTCTGGGTTATTCAGTATAGTAAACACACTCTGGGTTATTCAGTATAGTAAACACACTGTGTGTTATTCAGCATAGTAAACACACTCTGGGTTATTCAGTATAGTAAACACACTCTGGGTTATTCAGTATAGTAAACACACTGTGTGTTATTCAGCATAGTAAACACACTCTGGGTTATTCAGTATAGTAAACACACTCTGCGTTATTCAGTATAGTAAACACAATGTGTGTTATTCAGTGTAGTAAACACACTCTGTATTATTCAGTATAGTAAACACACTGTGTGTTATTCAGTATAGTAAACACACTCTGGGTTATTCAGTATAGTAAATACACTGTGTGTTATTCAGTCCAGTAAACACACTGTGTGTTATTCAGGACAGTAAACACACTCTGTGTTATTCAGTATTGTAAACACACTGCGTGTTATTCAGTATAGTAAACACACTCTGGGTTATGCAGTATAGTAAACACACTGTGTGTTATTCAGTATAGTAAATACACTGTGTGTTACTCAGTATAGTAAACACACTCTGGGTTATTCAGTATAGTAAACACACTGTGTGTTTTTCAGTATAGTAAATACACTGTGTGTTACTCAGTATAGTAAACACACTCTGGGTTATTCAGTATAGTAAACACACTGTGTGTTATTCAGTATAGTAAATACACTGTGTGTTACTCAGTATAGTAAACACACACTGGGTTATTCAGTATAGTAAACACACTGTGTGTTATTCAGTATAGTAAACACACTCTGGGTTATTCAGTATAGTAAACAGGCTGTGTGTTATTCAGTATATTAAACACACTGTGTGTTATTCAGTATAGTAAACACACTGTGTGTTATTCAGTATGGTAAACACACTCTGGGTTATTCAGTATAGCAAATACACTGTGCGTTATTCAGTATAGTAAACACATTGTGTGTTATTCAGTATAGTAAACACACTGTGAGTTATTCAGTATAGTAAACACACTCTGGGTTATTCAGTATAGTAAACACACTCTGGGTTATTCAGTACAGTAAATACACTGTGCGTTATTCAGTATAGTAAACACACTGCGTGTTATTCAGTCAAGTAAACACACTGTCTGTTATTCAGTATAGTAAACACACTGTGTTTTATTCAGTATAGTAAACACACTCTGGGTTATTCAGTATAGTAAACACACTGTGTGTGATTCAGTATAGTAAACACACTGTGTGTTATTCAGTATAGTAAACACACTCTGGGTTATTCAGTATAGTAAGTACACTCTGGGTTACTCAGTATAGTAAACACGCTGTGTGTTATTCAGTTTATTAAACACACTGTGTGTTATTCAGTATAGTAAACACACTCTGGGTTATTCAGTATAGTAAGTACACTCTGGGTTACTCAGTATAGTAAACACGCTGTGTGTTATTCAGTTTATTAAACACACTGTGTGTTATTCAGTATAGTAAACACACTGTGTGTTATTCAGTATAGTAAACACACTCTGGGTTATTCAGTATAGTAAGTACACTCTGGGTTACTCAGTATAGTAAACACACTGTGTGTTATTCAGTATAGTAAACACACTCTGGGTTGTTCAGTATAGTAAACACACTGTGTGTTATTCAGTTTATTAAACACACTGTGTGTTATTCAGTATAGTAAACACACTCTGGGTTATTCAGTATAGTAAGTACACTCTGGGTTACTCAGTATAGTAAACACGCTGTGTGTTATTCAGTATAGTAAACACACTGTCTGTTATTCAGTATAGTAAACACAGACTGGGTTATTCATTATAGTAAATACACTGTGTGTTATTCAGTATAGTAAACACACTGTGTGTTATTCAGTATAGTAAACACAGACTGGGTTATTCATTATAGTAAATACACTGTGTGTTATTCAGTATAGTAAACACACTCTGGGTTATTCATTATAGTAAATACACTGTGTGTTATTCAGTATAGTAAACACACACTAGGTTATTCATTATAGTGAATACACTGTGTGTTATTCAGGATAGTAAACACACATAAGGTTATTCATTATATTAAACACACTCCGGGTTATTCAGTGTAGTAAACACACTGTGTGTTGTTCAGTTTATTAAACACACTGTGTGTTATTCAGCATCGTAAACACACTGTGTGTTGTTCAGTTTATTAAACACACTGTGTGTTATTCAGTATAGTAAACACACAGTGTGTTATTCAGTATAGTAAACAGGCTGTGTGTTATTCAGTATATTAAACACACTGTGTGTTATTCAGTATAGTAAACACGCTGTGCGTTATTCAGTATAGCAAACACACTCTGGGTTATTCAGTATAGTAAACACACTGTGTGTTGTTCAGTATGGTTAACACACTCTGGGTTATTCAGAGTAGTAAATACACTGTGTGTTATTCAGTATAGTAAACACGCTGTGTGTTATTCAGTATATTAAACACACTGTGTGTTCTTCAGTACAGTAAACACACTGTGCGTTATTCAGTATCGTAAACGCACTCAGGGTTATTCAGTATAGTAAACACAATGGGCTCGAATTTAGCAGGCCTGCGGGTTCCCAGCGGGTGGTCCTCCGGGAGCGTGGTCAACACGCCCGGTGAAATTAGTGGGTTGCCCGCGCGATCGTAGCAGGCAACCCACTAATAGGAATCAATTACCTGCTCCTCCGGGGTCCACGGCGCTGGCCTGCGCGTCGGGCGGGCTGCGCATGCGCAGTACGATCTGTCAGCTGGAGGCTCTCTAGTTAAAGGGGCAGTCCTCCACTGACAGATGCTGCAACCAATGGGACAAATTGCAGCATGGAGCAGCCCAGGGGGAAGGCTGCTCCCAGTTTAATGATGCCTCACCCCAGGTATCATCAGATGGGGTGAGGAGGAGGTGGAGGACACAGATCTTCCACCCGGCGGTCGGGAGGAAGCGGCCTGCCTCTGCCACCAAGAAGGCCTGGCTCGAGGTGGCAGAGGGGGTCACCTGCGCCACCAACATATGGCCCACCTGCTTACAGTGCAGGAGGCGCTGCAATGACCGCAGTAGGTCAACCGCAGTGAGAACACGAAGTCTTTCCCCTACACTCCGTCTGCCACAACACTGCCCCCACCCCAAATCTCCTTCGGCACCGCCAACACTACTCTGTCACATCACCCTTCATACCCACTCAAACCCCATCCTCATCTTACCTCCACCTACTCACCTCGCCAGTACTCATCCTGCCACTAACACGCAACCCAATCCTCATACAATCTCATGGCTCCATCCCATACTCACCCTCCCGTGCATCTCCCTCACGGCCAGCCTCACTCAACCTGCCACCACCTGTGCTGCAGCCACAGGGCATGCATCACATATGTGCAGTAGGCAGCGTAAGGCAAACGTCTCGTCAGCATGAAGGGGGTGCACAAGGGTGTCTGAGGGTTTGTCATGGGTGTTACCCATATTGAATTTCAGAGCAACAAACAGCACACATTATATTGACACCACCACTGCCATGTCTCCGCGAATCCTGTCCGTTGTGTCCAATAATGCCCGCTCCTGGGTATCACTATGAGGACCCACCACTGATGCCACCCATCGTGTTACTGCAGAGTAGGTGCAGGTGTATTTGCAGGGCTCGTCCGCGCAGACGACTGAGAGACATCGGCGGTGTAGCCGGCTGCACCCTGGAAGGATGCGGAGGAGAAGGTGTGGAGGGCAGTGGTGACTTTGCCAGCGACAGGTAAGCAGTTGGTGCTGGGGCCAGCCAGGAGCAGCTCGGCATGAAAGAGCCTGCAGATCTCCATGACTACATGTCGAGCGAATCTGGCCTCCCTGTGCACTGCTGCTCGGAGAGGTCCGGGGAGCTGCGCCTCGGTCTGTGGACCCTGTGGCGAGGGTAGTGCCCTCTGCGACGCGTCTCTCTCTGCGGTAGCCCTCCCTCCTGCTGTGCAGGTGGGCGTGCAACAACACCGTGTTGGGGGGATCCACGTCTCAGCGGCGGACGGCGTGGACTGCGAGGCTGCTGGTGCTGGTCATGCTCTTCGTCCTCCGAGGGTCTCCACACACCACCCATCTGGCAGGTGTTGGTCTGAGGGGTTGTGCAGGGTAGGTGGGTGGTTCCTCGGACTGGGGCTGCGGTTTCGTGTCGGTCTGTCCTCTGGCTTGGCGGGGGGTGGTGGAGGGCAGGGGTTGCCCTATGTGACGCGGTGGCCTCCTGCGTGGGTGAGGGCTCTCCCCCGTGGAGCGCACCTTGGCACCTGCCACAGGCTGCTGGCTGCAACACGCCTGGTTGGAGGGAGACTGTTTCCCCCAGTGTGGGAAACTCACTGCCTTGAACCTGAAATCCCACACTTCCTCTTTTGACAGCTGATTCAGCTCATTAAATGACCACAACGAGCAAGGTAAGTACTCTCAAGTGGAACCCCGCTGGCTTTAATTGCCTGCGGGATTCCCACCAGCGGGGCTTGCGCGCGCAGCCCCGCACGTCAGCGCGGTACACGGAAGTGGCCGGGATTTCGTCGCGATCCGGTCACGTGACCGGATATCGGGATTTTCGGGGCCACCCCCGCTGGGAACCCGCCGGAAACCCGACGCCAAAATCGAGCCCAATGTGTTTTATTCAGTGTCGTAAACACACTCTGGGTTATTCAGTACAGTAAACACACTCTGGGTTATTCAGTGTAGTAAACACACTGTGTGTCATTCAATACAGTAAACACACTCTGAGTTATTCAGTATAGTAAACACACTCTGTGTTATTCAGTATAGTAAACACACTCTGGGTTATTCAGTACAGTAAACACATTGTGTGTTACTCAGTATAGTAAACACACTCTGGGTTATTCAGTATAGTAAACACACTGTGTGTTATTCAGTATAGTAAACACACTGTGTGTTATTCAGTATAGTAAACACACTCTGTGTTCATCAGTATAGCAAATACACTTTGTGTTACTCAGTATAGTAAACACACTCTGTGTTATTCAGTATAGTAAATACACTTTGTGTTGCTCAGTATAGTAAACACACTCTGTTATTCAGTGTAGTAAATACACTGCATGTTATTCGGTATAGTAAACACACTCTGGGTTATTCGACACAGTAAATACACTCTGGGTTATTCAGTATAGTAAACACACTCCGGGTTATTCAGTATAGTAAACACACTGTGTGTTATTCAAGAGAGTAAACACACTCTGGGTTATTCAGTATAGTAAACACACTGTGTGTTATTCATCATAGTAAACACACTCTGGGTTATTCAGTATAGTAAACACACTGTGTGTTATTCAAGAGAGTAAACACACTCTGGGTTATTCAGTATAGTAAACACACTGTGTGTTATTCAAGAGAGTAAACACACTCTGGGTTATTCAGTATAGTAAACACACTCTGGGTTATTCAGTATAGTAAACACACTCTGGGTTATTCAGTATAGTAAACACACCGTGTGTTATTCAAGAGAGTAAACACACTCTGGGTTATTCAGTATAGTAAACACACTGTGTGTTATTCAAGAGAGTAAACACACTGTGAGTTATTCAGTATAGTAAACACACTCTGGGTTATTCAGTATAGTAAACACACTCTGGGTTATTCAGTATAGTAAACACACTGTGTGTTATTCAAGAGAGTAAACACACTCTGGGTTATTCAGTATAGTAAACACACTGTGTGTTATTCAAGAGAGTAAACACACTGTGAGTTATTCAGTATAGTAAACACACTCTGGGTTATTCAGTATAGTAAACACACTCTGGGTTATTCAGTATAGTAAATACACTGTGTGTTATTCAGTCCAGTAAACACACTCTGTGTTATTCAGTATAGTAAACACACTGTGTGTTATTCAAGAGAGTAAACACACTCTGGGTTATTCAGTACAGTAAATACACTGTGCGTTATTCAGTGTAGTAAACACGCTGTGTGTTATTCAGTATAGTAAACACACTGTGTGTTATTCAGTACAGTAAATACACTGTGCGTTATTCAGTGTAGTAAACACACTGTGTGTTATTCAGTATAGTAAACACACTGTGTGTTGTTCAGTATGGTAAACACAGTCTGGGTTATTCAGAGTAGTAAATACACTGTGTGTTATTCAGCATAGTAAATACACTGTGTGTTATTCAGCATAGTAAATACACTGTGTGTTATTCAGTATCGTAAACACGCTGTGTGTTATTCAGCATAGTAAATACACTGTGTGTTATTCAGTATCGTAAACACGCTGTGTGTTATTCAAGAGAGTAAACACACTCTGGGTTATTCAGTATAGTAAACACACTGTGTGTTATTCAACATAGTAAACACACTCTGGGTTATTCAGTATAGTAAATACACTGTGTGTTATTCAGTACAGTAAACACACTCTGGGTTATTCAGTATAGTAAACACACTCTGGGTTATTCAGTACAGTAACTACACTGTGCGTTATTCAGTGTAGTAAACTCGCTGTGTGTTATTCAGTGTAGTAAACACGCTGTGTGTTATTCAGTATAGTAAACACACTGTGTGTTATTCAGTATAGTAAACACACTGTGTGTTGTTCAGTATGGTAAACACAGTCTGGGTTATTCAGAGTAGTAAACACACTGTGTGTTATTCAGCATAGTAAATACACTGTGTGTTATTCAGTATAGTAAACACGCTATGTGTTATTCAGCATAGTAAACACACTGTGTGTTATTCAGTATCGTAAACACGCTGTGTGTTATTCAGTATATTAAACACACTATGTGTTATTCAGTACAGTAAACACACTGTGCGTTATTCAGAATCGTAAACGCACTCTGGGTTATTCAGTATAGTAAACACAATGTGTTTTATTCAGTTTGGTAAACACAATGTGTGTTACTCAGTATAGTAAACACACTCTGCGTTATTCAGTATAGTAAACACAATGTGTTTTATTCAGTTTGGTAAACACAATGTGTGTTATTCAGTATCGTAAACACACTCTGTGTTAATCAGTATAGCAAATACACTTTGTGTTACTCAGTATAGTAAACACACTGTGTTATTCAGTATAGTAAATACACTTTGTGTTGCTCAGTATAGTAAACACACTCTGTTATTCAGTGTAGTAAATACACTGCATGTTATTCGGTATAGTAAACACACTCTGGGTTATTTAACACAGTAAATACACTCTGGGTTATTCAGTATAGTAAACACACTGTGTGTTATTCAGTATAGTAAACACACTCTGGGTTATTCAGTATAGTAAACACACTGTGTGTTATTCAAGAGAGTAAACACACTCTGGGTTATTCAGTATAGTAAACACACTCTGGGTTATTCAGTATAGTAAACACACTCTGGGTTATTCAGTATAGTAAACACACTGTGTGTTATTCAAGAGAGTAAACACACTCTGGGTTATTCAGTATAGTAAACACACTCTGGGTTATTCAGTATAGTAAACACACTCTGGGTTATTCAGTATAGTAAACACACCGTGTGTTATTCAAGAGAGTAAACACACTCTGGGTTATTCAGTATAGTAAACACACTGTGTGTTATTCAAGAGAGTAAACACACTGTGAGTTATTCAGTATAGTAAACACACTCTGGGTTATTCAGTATAGTAAACACACTCTGGGTTATTCAGTATAGTAAACACACTGTGTGTTATTCAAGAGAGTAAACACACTCTGGGTTATTCAGTATAGTAAACACACTGTGTGTTATTCAAGAGAGTAAACACACTGTGAGTTATTCAGTATAGTAAACACACTCTGGGTTATTCAGTATAGTAAACACACTCTGGGTTATTCAGTATAGTAAATACACTGTGTGTTATTCAGTCCAGTAAACACACTCTGTGTTATTCAGTATAGTAAACACACTGTGTGTTATTCAAGAGAGTAAACACACTCTGGGTTATTCAGTACAGTAAATACACTGTGCGTTATTCAGTGTAGTAAACACGCTGTGTGTTATTCAGTATAGTAAACACACTGTGTGTTATTCAGTACAGTAAATACACTGTGCGTTATTCAGTGTAGTAAACACACTGTGTGTTATTCAGTATAGTAAACACACTGTGTGTTGTTCAGTATGGTAAACACAGTCTGGGTTATTCAGAGTAGTAAATACACTGTGTGTTATTCAGCATAGTAAATACACTGTGTGTTATTCAGCATAGTAAATACACTGTGTGTTATTCAGTATCGTAAACACGCTGTGTGTTATTCAGCATAGTAAATACACTGTGTGTTATTCAGTATCGTAAACACGCTGTGTGTTATTCAAGAGAGTAAACACACTCTGGGTTATTCAGTATAGTAAACACACTGTGTGTTATTCAACATAGTAAACACACTCTGGGTTATTCAGTATAGTAAATACACTGTGTGTTATTCAGTACAGTAAACACACTCTGGGTTATTCAGTATAGTAAACACACTCTGGGTTATTCAGTACAGTAACTACACTGTGCGTTATTCAGTGTAGTAAACTCGCTGTGTGTTATTCAGTGTAGTAAACACGCTGTGTGTTATTCAGTATAGTAAACACACTGTGTGTTATTCAGTATAGTAAACACACTGTGTGTTGTTCAGTATGGTAAACACAGTCTGGGTTATTCAGAGTAGTAAACACACTGTGTGTTATTCAGCATAGTAAATACACTGTGTGTTATTCAGTATAGTAAACACGCTATGTGTTATTCAGCATAGTAAACACACTGTGCGTTATTCAGAATCGTAAACGCACTCTGGGTTATTCAGTATAGTAAACACAATGTGTTTTATTCAGTTTGGTAAACACAATGTGTGTTACTCAGTATAGTAAACACACTCTGCGTTATTCAGTATAGTAAACACAATGTGTTTTATTCAGTTTGGTAAACACAATGTGTGTTATTCAGTATCGTAAACACACTCTGTGTTAATCAGTATAGCAAATACACTTTGTGTTACTCAGTATAGTAAACACACTGTGTTATTCAGTATAGTAAATACACTTTGTGTTGCTCAGTATAGTAAACACACTCTGTTATTCAGTGTAGTAAATACACTGCATGTTATTCGGTATAGTAAACACACTCTGGGTTATTTAACACAGTAAATACACTCTGGGTTATTCAGTATAGTAAACACACTGTGTGTTATTCAGTATAGTAAACACACTCTGGGTTATTCAGTATAGTAAACACACTGTGTGTTATTCAAGAGAGTAAACACACTCTGGGTTATTCAGTATAGTAAACACACTCTGGGTTATTCAGTATAGTAAACACACTCTGGGTTATTCAGTATAGTAAACACACTGTGTGTTATTCAAGAGAGTAAACACACTCTGGGTTATTCAGTATAGTAAACACACTGTGTGTTATTCAAGAGAGTAAACACACTGTGAGTTATTCAGTATAGTAAACACACTCTGGGTTATTCAGTATAGTAAACACACTCTGGGTTATTCAGTATAGTAAACACACTGTGTGTTATTCAAGAGAGTAAACACACTCTGGGTTATTCAGTATAGTAAACACACTGTGTGTTATTCAAGAGAGTAAACACACTGTGAGTTATTCAGTATAGTAAACACACTCTGGGTTATTCAGTATAGTAAACACACTCTGGGTTATTCAGTATAGTAAATACACTGTGTGTTATTCAGTCCAGTAAACACACTCTGTGTTATTCAGTATAGTAAACACACTCTGGGTTATTCAGTATAGCAAATACACTGCATGTTATTCGGTATAGTAAACACACTGTGTGTTATTCGGTATAGTAAACACACTCCGGGTTATTCAGTATAGTAAACACACTCTGGGTTATTCAGTATAGTAAACACACTGTGTGTTATTCAAGAGAGTAAACACACTCTGGGTTATTCAGTATAGTAAACACACTCTGGGTTATTCAGTATAGTAAATACACTGTGTGTTATTCAGTCCAGTAAACACACTCTGTGTTATTCAGTATCGTAAACACACTCTGGGTTATTCAGTATAGCAAATACACAGCATGTTATTCGGTATAGTAAACACACTGTGTGTTATTCAGTATAGTAAACACACTCCGGGTTATTCAGTATAGTAAACACACTGTGTGTTATTCAGTATAGTAAACACACTGTGTGTTATTCAAGAGAGTAAACACACTCTGGATTATTCAGTATCGTAAACACACTGTGTGTTATTCAATATAGTAAACACACTCTGGGTTATTCAGTACAGTAAACACACTGTGTGTTATTCAAGAGAATAAACACACTGTGAGTTATTCAGTATGGTAAACACATTCTGGGTTATTCAGTATAGTAAATACACTGTGTGTTATTCAGTATAGTAAACACACTGTGTGTTATTCAATATAGTAAACACACTCTGGGTTATTCAGAGTAGTAAATACACAGTGTGTTATTCAGTACAGTAAACGCACTGTGTGTTATTCAGTATAGTAAACACGCTATGTGTTATTCAGCATTGTAAACACACTGTGTGTTATTCAGTATCGTAAACACGTTGTGTGTTATTCAGTATAGTAAACACGCGGTGTGTTATTCAGTATAGTAAACACACTGTGCGTTATTCAGTATCGTAAACGCACTCTGGGTTATTCAGTATAGTAAACACAATGTGTTTTATTCAGTTTAGTAAACACAATGTGTGTTATTCAGTGTAGTAAACACACTCTGTATTATTCAGTAAAGTAAACACAATGTGTGTTATTCAGTGTAGTAAACACACTGTGCGTTATTCAATATCGTAAACACACTCTGGGTTATTCAGTATAGTAAACACACTGTGTGTTATTCAAGAGAGTAAACACACTCTGGGTTATTCAGTATAGTAAACACACTGTGTGTCATTCAATACAGTAAACACACTCTGGGTTATTCAGTATAGTAAATACACTGTGTGTTATTCAGGACAGTAAACACACTCTGTGTTATTCAGTATTGTAAACACACTCTGGGTTATTCAGTACAGTAAATACACTGTGCGTTATTCAGTAGAGTAAACACGCTGTGTGTTATTCAGTATAGTAAACACACTGTCTGTTATTCAGTATAGTAAACACACTGCGTGTTATTCAGTATAGTAAACACACTGTCTGTTATTCATTATAGTAAATACACTGTGTGTTATTCAGTATAGTAAACACACTCTGGGTTATTCATTATAGTAAATACACTGTGTGTTATTCAGTATAGTAAACACACACTAGGTTATTCATTATAGTAAATACACTGTGTGTTATTCAGGATAGTAAACACACATAATGTTATTCATTATAATAAACACACTCCGGGTTATTCAGTGCAGTAAACACACTGTGTGTTGTTCAGTTTATTAAACACACTATGTGTTATTCAGCATAGTAAACACACTGTGTGTTGTTCAGTTTATTAAACACACTGTGTGTTATTCAGCATAGTAAACACACTGTGTGTTGTTCAGTTTATTAAACACACTGTGTGTTATTCAGTATAGTAAACACACAGTGTGTTATTCAGTATAGTAAACAGGCTGTGTGTTATTCAGTATATTAAACAGGCTGTGTGTTATTCAGTATATTAAACACACTGTGTGTTATTCAGTATAGTAAACACGCTGTGTGTTATTCAGTATAGCAAACACACTCTGGGTTATTCAGTATAGCAAATACACTGTCCGTTATTCAGTATGGTAAACACACTGTGTGTTATTCAGTATAGTAAACACGCTATGTGTTATTCAGCATAGTAAACACACTGTGTGTTATTCAGTATCGTAAACACGCTGTGTGATATTCAGTATAGTAAACACACTCAGGGTTATTCAGTATAGTAAACACACTCTGGGTTATTCAGTATAGTAAACACACGGTGTGTTATTCAAGAGAGTAAACACACTCTGGGTTATTCAGTATAGTAAACACACTCTGGGTTATTCAGTATAGTAAATACACTGTGTGTTATTCAGTCCAGTAAACACACTCTGTGTTATTCAGTATAGTAAACACACGGTGTGTTATTCAAGAGAGTAAACACACTCTGGGTTATTCAGTATAGTAAACACACTCTGGGTTATTCAGTATAGTAAATACACTCTGTGTTATTCAGTATCGTAAACACACTCTGGGTTATTCAGTATAGCAAATACACTGCATGTTATTCGGTATAGTAAACACACTGTGTGTTATTCAGTATAGTAAACACACTCCGGGTTATTCAGTATAGTAAACACACTGTGTGTTATTCAGTATAGTAAACACACTGTGTGTTATTCAAGAGAGTAAACACACTCTGGATTATTCAGCATCGTAAACACACTGTGTGTTATTCAATATAGTAAACACACTCTGGGTTATTCAGGACAGTAAACACACTGTGTGTTATTCAAGAGAGTAAACACACTCTGGATTATTCAGTATCGTAAACACACTGTGAGTTATTCAGTATGGTAAACACACTCTGGGTTATTCAGTATAGTAAATACACTGTGTGTTATTCAGTATGGTAAACACACTCTGGGTTATTCAGTATTGTAAACACACTGTGTGTTATTCAGTACAGTAAACACACTCTGGGTTATTCAGTATAGTAAACACACTGTGTGTTATTCAGTATAATAAACACACAGTGTGTTATTCAGTATAGTAAACACACTGTGTGTTATTCAGTATAGTAAACACACACTGTGTTATTCATTACAGTAAACACACTGTGTATTATTCAGTACAGTACACACTATGCCAGTTGTTTATATTAGACACACACTCGGGTAGATCTTCAATAATGCGTTTTACAAAAACTCATTCCCAGTGTCTGTGGGTGTGAAATGATTGCAATAAACTGGGTCCCACTTTCACCCTCTGACTCCAACAATTTGAGCAGGCCTCGTTCTCCCTCCTCTCTCAGATGCACTGACACAGGCTGGAGCACGGATCAGTGGGTGCCCATCGCATTACCCAAGGGGCCAATCTTCACCTGCGAACCTAGATAGTGTCAGCAAGCTATTCACCCAACCTGGCACGGCCTTCACCGGAAGTCCACACATGAGGATTTTCCAGAAAGGGTCACTCGATAGCATTTACAGTTGGGAGCTTTGGTTGATTTTCCCTTCCCAGCCTGTTAAAAGTGATTTGGGACCACCTCCACTTATCCCTCAGTTGGTATAATTTAACTCAGCACAGACACTGAACACAGATTACATAGTATTACAGTACTCCACTGGGAGTGTCCGCCTGGATTATGTGCTCAAGTCTCTGGAGTGGGACTCGAACCCACGACCTCCTGACTCAGGCAAGAGTGCTACCCACCGAGCCAAACTTCACAGGAGAATAAAACTCGAGCTGAAATTGTTAATAAATCCGTTTACATGACATCAAACACAGACACAGTGTCGAGTGAGGTTACTGTAACACAAATCGACTTTTACACTAACAGTGCTGTACAGTCAAAATGGATCGAATAGCTCGTAGTACTGTGGCATTTAGACAAGACAGGCAAAATGGAAAAGGAGGGGGGGTAGCCCTGATAATAAAGGATGAGGTAATGGCAGTAATGAGAAAGGATCTTTGCTCAGAAGATCAGGATGTAGAATCAGTATGGGTGGAGCTAAGAAATAACAAGGGGCAGAAAACAAGGTTGGGAGTAGTTTATAGACCCCCCTAACAGTAGTTAAATTGTTGGACAGAGTATAAATCAGGAAATTAGAGGAGCCTGTAACAAGGGTAATGCAATAATCATGGGGGTCTTTAATCTTCATATAGACTGGGCAAACCAAATTGGCAAAAGTAGTTTGGAGGACAGTTTCCTGGAGCAATATGTCGAAGATCTAACCAGGGAACAGGCTGTTTTAGATCTAGTACTGTGAAATGAGACAGGGTTAATTAGTAATCTTATAATAAAGGATCCTCTGGGTAAGAGTGATCATAATATGATAGAATTTCATATTGAGTTTGAGAGTGATGTAGTTAAGTCCAAAACTAGGGACTTAAATTTAAACAAGGCCAATTATGTTGGTATGAGGGGCGAGTTGGCAAAGGTAGATTGGGAAATTAGATCAAAAGATATGACGGTAGATGAGCAAAGGTGAACATTTAAAGAAATAATTCATAATTCCCAACAACATGTATATTTCCTCGAGGAAATTTGGGCCTCAGTTATTTACAATCTATATCAATGACTTAGATGAAGGGACCGAGTGTAATGTACCCGAGTTTGCTGACAATACAAAGCTAGGTGGGAAAGTAAGCTGTGAGGAGGACACAGAGTCTGCAAAGGGACATAGACAGGTTAAGTGAGTGGGCAAGAAGGTGGCAGATGGAGTATAATGTGGGGAAATGTAAGGTTATTCACTTTGGTAGGAAGAATAGAAAAGCAGAATATTTTTTAAAAGGTGAGAGACTGAAAAATGTTGGTGTTCAGTGAGATTTGGGTGTCCTTGTACTTGAATCACAAAACGTTAACATGCAGGTACAGCAAGCAATTTGGAAGGCAAATGGTATGAAACATATAACATTTTTAGAGGGCTTGACAGGGTAGATGCTGAGAGGCTATTTCCCCTGGCTGGAGAGTCTCGGACTAGGGAGCATAGTCTCAGGATAAGGGGTCGGCCATTTAGGACCGAGATGAGGAAAAATTTCTTCCCTCAGAGGGTTGTGACTCTTTGGAATTCTCTACCCCAGAGGGCTGTGGATGCTCAGTCGTTGAGTATATTCAAGGCTGAGATCGATAGATTTTTGGACTCTAGGGGAATCAAGGGATATGGGGATCGGGCGGGAAAGTGGAGTTGAGGTCGAAGATCAGCCGTGATCTGATTGAATGGTGGAGCAGGCTCGAGGGGCCGAATGGCCTACTCCTGCTCCTATTTCTTCTTATTTCCTCTGTTCTTATGGAACTGTCTTGGTGAAGGTTGTGTAATTTATAGTCAACGCCAACACAGCTCCCATTACAGCCACTCAGCTCCAGTCAACAGTGAGTACATGCCTTAGAGGGGCTATTCCTGTCTGAACATAAAACAAGACACTTACTACCTGACAGTGATGATCTGTTACCTCAGTTCGAGCGTTAGTAACAACAGAAGGTACATTGAAAAGCCAATCTCTCACCTTCTGGATCAGAATGTAGAATTTTTTTTTTCTCTAAGTTGAAGAAACGGCCTCGCCCAGAAATTCTGGTTCGGGGGTTGTACCGTCAGAGGTGAGATGGCGTGGGACTTCCGCTCAAACGTCTGCCCTGGCGATGACCCGACCAAATTCCAGAGACCGGGTCATTCGCGTAAACGGGAGCAAAATACTTGCTGGTGGAGGGGGAGGGTTGGGTCAGTCTTGGCCAAAGAGCTCCAGGGTCAGCCGTGGTTCAGGGGGCAGCACCCTCGCCTCTGACATCAGGAGGTCGGGGGTTCGAGTCACACTCCGGGGACTTGAGCACATAATCCAGGCCCACGCTCCCAGTGCCACTACTGAGGGAGTGCTGCACTGTCGGCAGTGCCGTCTTTCAGATGAGACGTTAAACCGAGGCCCCGTTTGCCCCTCTCAGGTGGACGTAAAAGATCCCACTCTTCGAAGAAGAGCAGGGGAATTCTCCCCGGTGTCCTGGGGCCAATATTTATCACTTAACTAACATCACTAAAACAGATGATCTGGTCATTATCACGGTGCTGTTTGTGGGAGCTTGCTGTGCGCAAATTGGCTGCTGCGTTTCCTACATTACAACAGTGACTACACTTCAAAAAGTACTTCATTGGCTGTAAAGCGCTTTGGGACGTCCTGAGGTCGTGAAAGGTGCTATATAAATGCAAGTTCTTTCTTTCTCCAACCATGACTCTCACCCTCGCTGAGTTCCAGCGTAACACAGTCCCCCCTATTTCAGGACCCTCGCACGAGATTTCAAATCCCCCCACACTTCATCTGAGTGACACTCTCCAGCCATGTGTCCCCCTCCACACCCTCCCCTCCGACTCCACTCACCTTTACAGGCTGCTAGCCCAGTACTATGTCCCTGCTGTATCGAATTCTCTCCCAGAACCAACCCTCCTTACAACAACTTGCATTTATATAGCGCCTTTAACATAGTAAAACGTCCCCAAGGAGCTTCACAGGAGCATCATCAGACAAAATTTGACACCGAGCCACATAAGGAGATATTAGGACAGGTGACCAAAAGCTTGGTCAAAGAGGTAGGTTTTGAGGAGAGAGAGGCAGAGAGGTTTAGGGAGGGAATTCCAGAGCTTAGGGCCTAGGCAGCTGAAGGCACGGCCGCCAATGGTGGAGTGAAGGAAATTGGGGCTGCGCAAGAGGCCAGAATTGGAGGAGCGCAGAGATCTCGGAGGGTTGTAGGGCTGGAGGAGGTTACAGAGATAGGGAGGGGCGAGGCCATGGAGGGATTTGAAAACAAGGATGAGAATTTTAAAATCGAGGTGTTCCTGGACCGGGAGCCAATGTAGGTCAGCGAGCACAGGGGGTGATGGGTGAATGGGACTTGGTGCGAGTTAGGATACGGGGCAGCAGAGTTTTGGGTGAGCTGAAGTGGAAGATGGGAGGCCGGCCAGGAGAGCATTGGAACGCTCGAGTTTGGAGGAAACAAAAGCATGGATGAGGGTTTCAGCAGCAGACGGGCTGAGGCAGGGGCGGAGAGGGGTGATGTTACAGTGATGGAAGTGGGCGGTCTTGGTGATGGAGAGAATATGGGGTGAGATGCTCAGCTCAGAGTCAAATCGGATGCCGAGGTTGAGAACAGTCTGGTTCAGCCTCAGACAGTGGCAATGGTAGTGAAAATCAGGAGAGGTGTTTAACGGGCCAAAGTCAAAATGACCCTCCTTGAGTTTCCTGATCAGCTGTATGATACACATCTGCCTTCAGCGTGGTTGCAGAACCCATGTAGTACAGTTTCTGAAGTGACAACCATCTTGATGTCCAAGTCCAATGTATGAACCAGGCTGGAACCAACTGCTTAATCAAAGTCTTCATGTTCGAGGCATTGGCAGAGAGGCGTGGCTGAGTTTGACATTCACTCGAGGGTCCTCAACCACAGAATGAAGCAGGCCAAAGCCGTCACTCCCTGCAACTAAAATCCACCTCACACCTTGTTCCTGGACCTCTCGTGTGGGCCAAAGGAAGGCCCTTCCATATCATTCTTAGGGGCATTGAAACAAGAAGGTGATGGGTTTGTGAATACATCTCATACACCACAAGCTTAACCTGTGCTGGCACTTTGCTGTGACTGGACAAGGACATAAAGGATCAGAACACTTTACTCGGCATGATCCTGAAGGAATGGGTCCGGGCTGAAGCTGTTATTCACCAGGACCCCCAGGCACCAACGTGAATGAAGACATTGGCACACCACACCTCTTGCATCTTCCAATCAATACCTTTCAGATCCCTTCTTGAGATATGTAGAGACACTTGGTAGCACCATGATCCATTGTTAGAAGTAATGAGTGGAGCACACTAGGGTCCCCTAATGTGAGTTGGCCGACAGTATAAAACCATTTGGGATAGGAAGCCCGAAATTCTTTCAGCAATACCCAGAGCGGACATTTCGAGCATGTATGCTGCACTCTGGCTGAACTATGTGGCCTCACTGTGTGTTGGGGCAGTGGGTACTAACTGGGGGCTTGCTGTTCATACATTTCACTTACCCTGTGGCTTTTGAGAAATATAACAGGAGGGTATCTAATAACAACAACAACTTGCATTTATATAGTGCCTTTAACAGAGTAAAACGTCCCAAGGTACTTCACAGGAATGTTATCAGATGTCAAAGCTTACATCGAGCCACATAAGGAGATATTAAGACAGGTGACCGAAAGCTTGGTCAAAGAGGTAGGTTTTAAGGAGTGTCTTAAAGGAGAAGAGAGAGAGAGGCGGAGAGGTTTAGGGAGGGAATTCCAGAGCTTAGGGCCCAGGCAGCCGAAGGCACGGCCGCCAACGGTGGAGCAATGGGAATCGGGGGATGCGCAAGAGGCCAGAATTGGAGGAACGCGGAGATCTGGGAGGGTTGTAGGGCTGGAGGAGGTTACAGAGATAGGGAGGGGGCGAGGGCCAGGGAGGGATTTGAACACGAGGATGAGAATTTTAAATTTGAGGTGTTGTGGTTCCTGAGGCCAATGCACAAGGGGCGATAGTGAACGGGACTTGGTGCGAGTTAAGATAACGGGCAGCAGAGTTTTGGATGAGCTCAAGTTTACGGAATGTAAGATTTTGGCAGCGGATTGGGGTATTTGAACAGAGATCAAATCCACTTGCGGTCTCTCAACATGACAGCAAGAGAGTGCTTCACTGGGAAATAATACACTTGCAGACTGCATTAGAGAGTGTTTAGCAGTTCGCTCACATTATACCTCAGCAATATTAATCTGCATTAAAGCACATGATATATCTGCTTTGATGAACACTCATCGATCTTCCTTCCCCTCCGGACACAGCCCACGCCCCTGTTGCATTTATTCCGATCCTGATATCTATCTAATGCTCATTTTCTCCCACACTCCAATTTAGTTTCCTCGATGCAAAATAATTTTTTTTTTTTAAAAATGCAATCATTTCTCTACCTCTCCCCCACTTCCTACCTTGAGTCATTACCCTGTGCTTTCTGCCTTCCCACTATAATTAAACATTTTCAAGTGCAGATATCAGCATAATGAAGGAATTTGCAGAGTTATTGTAAGCGCAAAAGGGAATTTGAGATATTGCTGTGTCAATGCATTACTTCGGATAATTTGACTGGCAGCAGTTTATTAAGATTCCACAATCCTGCCGTAGTCTGGGAGCTCCCTTCTCAAGCTGCACCACATTAATACAAGACCCACCGTTCATTAATACTGATGAGCGCAGGCAACTAATTGAATTATGTATGAAGCATTGCTGATTAAATAATATTTCACTCCGCACTACAAGATTAGCTGCACATGATCAGCATCTACTGGTGTCACCGCTAGGCTGAATGTCAGATGGACCTTCTCACAGGCTGTGTCCTTTGAATTTCTTCCATCTGTTCACCTATCACTGTCACTGTACTTACTTTTTTTAAAGAACACACACTCAACAAGTTGTAATGGATGCCAGGCAAAACCAGCCCGCAACCATCTGTTCAAAGCCTGCAGCATTTAATCATTTTTTGCCAAATATTTCTAAGTGTAATTTATGGGGTTCTGCAAGGACCTGAGACTAGGAGCCCATGTATTAATTTATAGGGTTCTGCAAGGGCCTGAGACTGGGAGTCCACGGGTTAATTTATAGGGTTCTGCAAGGGCCTGAGACTGGGAGTCCACAGGTTAATTTATAGGGTTCTGCAAGGACCTGAGACTGGGAGTCCACAGGTTAATTTATAGGGTTCTGCAATGACCTGAGACTGGGAGTCCACAGGTTAATTTATAGGGTTCTGCAAGGACCTGAGACTGGGAGTCCACAGGTTAATTTATAGGGTTCTGCAAGGACCTAAGACTGAGAGTCCACAGGTTAATTTATAGGGTTCTGCAAGGACCTAAGAATGGGAGTCCACAGGTTAACTTATAGGGTTCTGCAAGGACCTAAGAATGGGAGTCCACAGGTTAACTTATAGGGTTCTGCAAGGACCTGAGACTGGGAGTCCACAGGTTAATTTATAGGGTTCTGCAAGGACCTGAGACTGGGAGTCCACGGGCTAATTTATAGGGTTCTGCAAAGACCTGAGACTGGGAGTCCACAGGTTAATTTATAGGGTTCTGCAAGGACCTAAGAATGGGAGTCCACAGGTTAACTTATAGGGTTCTGCAAGGACCTAAGAATGGGAGTCCACAGGTTAACTTATAGGGTTCTGCAAGGACCTGAGACTGGGAGTCCACAGGTTAATTTATAGGGTTCTGCAAGGACCTGAGACTGGGAGTCCACGGGCTAATTTATAGGGTTCTGCAAAGACCTGAGACTGGGAGTCCACAGGTTAATTTATAGGGTTCTGCAAGGACCTGAGACTGGGAGTCCACGGGCTAATTTATAGGGTTCTGCAAAGACCTGAGACTGGGAGTCCACAGGTTAATTTATAGGGTTCTGCAAGGACCTGAGACTGGGAGTCCACAGGTTAATTTATAGGGTTCTGCAAGGACCTGAGACTGGGAGTCCACGGGTTAATTTATAGGGTTCTGCAAAGACCTGAGACTGGGAGTCCACAGTTTAATTTATAGGGTTCTGCAAGGACCTGAGACTGGGAGTCCACAGTTTAATTTATAGGGTTCTGCAAGGACCTGAGACTGGGAGTCCACAGTTTAATTTATAGGGTTCTTCAAGGACCTGAGACTGGGAGTCCACAGTTTAATTTATAGGGTTCTGCAAGGACCTGAGACTGGGAGTCCACGGGTTAATTTATAGGGTTCTGCAAGGACCTGAGACTGGGAGTCCACAGTTTAATTTATAGGGTTCTGCAAGGACCTGAGACTGGGAGTCCACGGGTTAATTTATAGGGTTCTGCAAGGACCTGAGACTGGGAGTCCACAGTTTAATTTATAGGGTTCTGCAAGGACCTGAGACTGGGAGTCCACAGGTTAATTTATAGGGTTCTGCAAGGACCTGAGACTGGGAGTCCACAGTTTAATTTATAGGGTTCTGCAAGGACCTGAGACTGGGAGTCCACGGGTTAATTTATAGGGTTCTGCAAGGACCTGAGACTGGGAGTCCACAGTTTAATTTATAGGGTTCTGCAAGGACCTGAGACTAGGAGCCCATGTATTAATTTATAGGGTTCTGCAAGGACCTGAGACTGGGAGTCCACAGGTTAATTTATAGGGTTCTGCAAGGACCTGAGACTGGGAGTCCACAGGTTAATTTATAGGGTTCTGCAAGGACCTGAGACTGGGAGTCCACAGGTTAATTTATAGGGTTCTGCAAGGACCTGAGACTGGGAGTCCACAGGTTAATTTATAGGGTTCTGCAAGGACCTGAGACTGGGAGTCCACAGGTTAATTTATAGGGTTCTGCAAGGACCTGAGACTGGGAGTCCACAGGTTAATTTATAGGGTTCTGCAAGGACCTGAGACTGGGAGTCCACAGGTTAATTTATAGGGTTCTGCAAGGACCTAAGAATGGGAGTCCACAGGTTAATTTATAGGGTTCTGCAAGGACCTGAGACTGGGAGTCCACAGTTTAATTTATAGGGTTCTGCAAGGACCTGAGACTGGGAGTCCACGGGTTAATTTATAGGGTTCTGCAAGGACCTGAGACTGGGAGTCCACAGTTTAATTTATAGGGTTCTGCAAGGACCTGAGACTGGGAGTCCACAGTTTAATTTATAGGGTTCTGCAAGGACCTGAGACTGGGAGTCCACAGGTTAATTTATAGGGTTCTGCAAGGACCTGAGACTGGGAGTCCACAGGTTAATTTATAGGGTTCTGCAAGGACCTGAGACTGGGAGTCCACAGGTTAATTTATAGGGTTCTGCAAGGACCTGAGACTGGGAGTCCACAGGTTAATTTATAGGGTTCTGCAAGGACCTAAGACTGAGAGTCCACAGGTTAATTTATAGGGTTCTGCAAGGACCTAAGAATGGGAGTCCACAGGTTAACTTATAGGGTTCTGCAAGGACCTGAGACTGGGAGTCCACAGGTTAATTTATAGGGTTCTGCAAGGACCTGAGACTGGGAGTCCACAGGTTAATTTATAGGGTTCTGCAAGGACCTAAGAATGGGAGTCCACAGGTTAATTTATAGGGTTCTGCAAGGACCTGAGACTGGGAGTCCACAGGTTAATTTATAGGGTTCTGCAAGGACCTGAGACTGGGAGTCCACAGGTTAATTTATAGGGTTCTGCAAGGACCTGAGACTAGGAGCCCATGTATTAATTTATAGGGTTCTGCAAGGACCTGAGACTAGGAGCCCATGTATTAATTTATAGGGTTTTGCAAGGACCTGAGACTGGGAGTCCACGGGTTAATTTATAGGGTTCTGCAAGGACCTGAGACTAGGAGCTCATGTATTAATTTATAGGGTTCTGCAAGGGCCTGAGACTGGGATTTCACAGGTTAATTTATAGGGTTCTGCAAGGACCTGAGACTGGGAGTCCACAGGTTAATTTATAGGGTTCTGCAAGGACCTGAGACTGGGAGTCCACAGGTTAATTTATAGGGTTCTGCAAGGACCTGAGACTGGGAGTCCACAGGTTAATTTATAGGGTTCTGCAAGGACCTGAGACTGGGAGTCCACAGATGCTCCTTGCTGGCTATGGTGGGTTTGATTGGACAATAAGTACACTGAGCAATGAACAGGTTCTGTCTCTGAACTGCAACACCTTAATTTAGGGAAAATGTTTGGGAAAAAAGTGCTTAGGTTAAAAATAGCAGCAAAATCCTGGAACGTTCTGGCAATCGGGTGGTGCGAGAATTGCCCTCATTACCCTTGGGTTATGAAGGAGAAAATTAGCTGGGGGCCCCTAGGCCTGGTCGCTATTCAGCAACCCAACTGGGACATGTTGGTGCATGGACAACAGGCGAGAACCCCGTTGGATTACGTGATCGAAACATAAGAAACATAAGAAATAGGAGCAGGAGTAGGCCGTACGGCCCCTCGAGCCTGCTCCGCCATTCAATAAGACCATGGCTGATCTTCGACCTCAACTCCACTTTCCCGCCCAATCCCCATATCCCTTGATTCCCTTAGAGTCCAAAAATCTATCGATCTCAGTCTTGAATATACTCAACGACTGAGCATCCACAGCCCTCCGGGGTAGAGAATTCCAAAGATTCACAACCCTCTGAGTGAAGAAATTCCTCCTCATCTCAGTCCTAATTGGCCGACCCCTTATCCTGAGACTATGCCCCTAGTTCTAGACTCTCCAGCCAGGGGCAACATCCTCTCAGCATCTACCCTGTCAAGCCCCCTTAGAGTCTTACAAGTTTCCATGAGATCACCTCTCATGCTTCTAAAATCCAGAGAGTATAGGCCCATTCTACTCAATCCACCACCCTAAACATTCACTCCCTTCACCACTGGGGGTGGGGTGGGGAGTGGGGGTGGGGGTGGGGAGTGGGGGGTGGGGAGTGGGGGTGGGGAGTGGGGGTGGGGAGTGGGGAGTGGGGGTGGGGAGGGGGGTGGGGAGTGGGGGTGGGGAGTGGGGGGTGGGGTTGGGGAGTGGGGTTGGGTTTGGGGATGGGGAGTGCGGAGTGGGGGGGTTTCGGGGTGGGGGGTGGGTGTGGGAGTGGGGTTGGGTTTGGGGGTGGGGGTGGGGAGTGGGGGGGTTTGGGGATGGGGGGTGGGGGTGGGGAGTGGGGAGTGGGGGGTGGGGAGTGGGGGTGGGGGGTGGGGTTGGGGGGTGGGGTTGGGGGGGGGTGGGGAGTGGGGGGGTTTGGGGGTGGGGGTGGGGAGTGGGAGTGGGGGGGTTTGGGGGTGGGGAGTGGGGGTCCTGAGCTTATGGAGGACCACCAGAAAAATTTTGTTCAAATATTTCAATCTCAAATATTATTGGCTGGCAGTAACTATGGAGATAATGGTGCAATTGGAGTTCATTCCGATCGTGCGTCTCCTTCAGTGACGAAGCTGATAGAAAGACGTTAATATCATTAACACTCGGCATGAACAGCCCACGTAACACTGCATTAATAATGAGATCTGAATGGTAATTGCAATAGCAACACACTCACACGTTCCCCTTTCAAAATCGGCCTAAGTGTAGAGGGAGCAAGTGGAAATGGCCCCAGAACATGCTGCTCCTTTCATTAATACTGCCCGGAGTCCAAAATTTACACATGTGTTTCACATTTTAAGCTGCATTGTAGAGTCACATCTGATTCTCAATTGGGAGAAACTCTGACCTTTAATCATGATTAGAGTCTACGATTGCACAGCACGGGTTAGATACAGAGTGAAGCTCCCTCTACACTGTCCCATCAAACACTCCCAGGGCAGGTACAGCACGGGTTAGATACAGAATAAAGCTTCCTCTACACTGTCCCATCAAACACTCCCAGGGCAGGTACAGGATTAGATACAGAGTAAAGCTCCCTCTACACTGTCCCATCACACACTCCCAGGGCAGGTACAGGATTAGATACAGAGTAAAGCTCCCTCTACACCGTCCCATCAAACACTCCCAGGGCAGGTACAGGATTAGATACAGAGTAAAGCTCCCTCTACACCGTCCCATCAAACACTCCCAGGGCAGGTGCAGGGTTAGATGCAGAGTAAAGCTTCCTCTACACTGTCCCATCAAACACTCCCAGGGCAGGTACAGGGTTAGATGCAGAGTAAAGCTCCTTCTACACTGTCCCAACAATGTTTTCTCAGCCATCACCTCAAAGGAACACCCCGTAATGTGTTGAGGTGACATCTTTTGTTTGACCTATACCAGCCATCCAATGGCCTTTCTGGGTGGGATTGTCAATTCAATGTCATTCAGGGATTGGATCAAAAGTCCTAGACTTGAAGATGTATCTGACCTGGGGTATTTACAGACCCTCAAACACCTCCAGTCAGCCACCTCCAGAGCAGCAGCAGACAAGTGTTTGGCATCCAAGAGGATGGGTGAAATAACTTTTTATTTATTCATTCTCGGGATGAGAACGTCAACATTTATTATTGCCCATCCCTTAGTTGCCCAAAGAAGGTTCTTCTTCCTGAGCCCTGGCAGTTAGGGGTTTGCTAACTTTGGGTGCATGGTGGTTTTATCGTGCAACCTCCTGCCTTTAACTGCCCCGTTCCCCACACTCCCGCCATTGGTCACCCAATCATCCAACCTCACAGTGGCCTTCCCATGCCAATTGGATGGCGGTCAAAACAATCTTTTTCACCATCTTCAATATTTTTATAAACTAATAAATGAAAGCGCTCAAAAAGAAAATGAAAAAAACAATACAGTTTTTTTTTAATAACCCCAGTGATTTTTCTCCCCGGGTTTTTTTGCTGGCAGCAGTTTCCTGGAGATTAATCTTTAATTCCCGGAGACTCCAGGACAATCCTGGAGGGCTGGCGACCCCCTAGTGGCAGTCCGTGCGGTGAGGGGCTTACTAGGCTACTTCAGAGGGCAGTTAAGAGTCAATCACATTGGTGTGGGACTGGAGTCACATATAGGCCCAGACCGAGCAAGGAGGGTAGCGTAATGGTTATGTGTTACTGGACTAGTAATTTACAGGCCTGGTCTAGTAATCCAGGAGAACATGAGTTCAAAATCCCACCGCAGGCACCGAGAGAATTTGAATTAAGTTTTTAAAAATCTGGGAATAAAGAGCTGGTCTCAGTAACAGTGACCATGAAGCTGTAGGATTGTCGTAAAAACCCAACTGGTTCACTGATGTCCCTTTAGGGAAGGAAACCTGCCGTCCTTACCCGGTCTGGGCCTATACGTGACTCCAGTCCCCACACCACACGTGGTTGACTCTTAACTGCCCTCTGAAGTGGTCTAGTGAGCCCCTGAGATAGAGCAACTCGGGGATGGGCAAGAAATGCCGGCCTTGCCAGCGATGCCCACATCCCACGAGTGAATAACCAATCTGGGTAAGGACAGCAGGTTTCCTTCCCTAAAGGACATGAGTGAACCAGTTGGGTTTTTAATTGACAATCCGACAGTTCCAGGGTCACTTTTCCTGATACCAGCTTTTTATTTCCAGAACTGTAAAATGCTGTTGTTTTTGGAAATTCTCTGTCGTTCTCACACGTTCACAACACGGAGTAAAGTTTCAGTTTGTGTGAAACAGTCTTGTAATGGCAACTGTTGGTATCCACAACAGCTGCAACGACTCATTAACCTGGCAACGTCACCGGTGTGATTGTGTGTAAGATGCAGGGTTCATTTTTGACACCTTGCAGGAAAACAGAAAGCTGCTGGCATGTAACTTTCATTCAAAAGGAGAGTGTAGTAGCGAGAGCGTCAGGGATTGGAGAGAGAGAGAGAGAGAGATGCAAAGCGAGAACGAGCAAGTTGACAGCTGTTAGTCCAGTCTGTGCGGGAGAGATAGAGAGAAGGAGGGAAAGAGTGAGAGACATCATACAAGAGAGAGGGATGGAGAAGGGTAGAGAAGGGAGAGTGAGGAGGAGAGGAAGTAAGAGTTAGAAGGAGCAAGGAAAAGGAGGAAAGAGATATGGGGGAAAGGGACATGGGGGAAAAAGGAAATGAGAGAGAAGAGAGTTATAAGAAGGGAGAGAAGAGAAAGAGGGCAGCGAAAGAGAGATGAGAAAGAGAGAAAACAAGAGAGGAGAGTAGATGAAGAAAGAAGGAGACAGGAAGAAACATGGAGGAAGGGAAGAAGAGAGGGAGATGGGAGACACTCAGTTAGATCATGGGCAATCTGTACCTAAACTCCATTTACCCGGCTTTGTTCCATATCCTTTGACATCCTTATCTAACAAAAATCCATCGATCTCAGTCTTGAAAGCTCCAATTGACCCCCAGCATCCACAGCCTTTTGGGGGAGAGAGTTCCAGATTTCCACTCCCCTTTGTGTGAAGAAGTGCTTCCTGACATCACCCCTGAACGGCCTGGCTCTAATTTTAAGATTATGTCCCCCTTGTTCTGGATTCCCCCCACCAGAGGAAATAGTTTCTCTCGATCCACCCTATCAAATCACTTTATCATTTTGATTAGATCACCCCTCAAGCTCCTAAACTCAAGGGAAAAGAAGGTTCTGCTAATATTCCAGGGTAGAGGGAATATAAATCTTGGGAGATAAAGATGCCTGTCAGCGTTACGTGTCATTGAGGAGATTGCAGAATAAAGTTGGGCATAAGAGGGAGGATGAGGGTTTACAGCCGAGCCAATCATTTAGTGGATCAAAATCAGTCTCCGAGAAGCTGTTACCTCAACAACAACAACACAACTTGCGTCTTTAACCTAGTGAAACGTCCCAAGGTGCTTCACAGGAGCGATTATCGGACAAAAATTGACACCGAACCAAAGAAAGGGACATTAGGACGGGTGACCAAAAGCTCGGTCAAGGAGGGAGGTTTTAAGGAGCGTCTTAAAAGGAGGAGAGGGAGGTGGAGAGCTGGAGAGGTTTAGGGACCAGGCAGCTGAAGGCACGGCCGCCAATGGCGGGGCGAAGGGAGTGGGGGAATG